>NW_007378729.1:0-88741 GCF_000475195.1 Diaphorina citri
TTCGAACCCAGGACCTTCTGCATGGCAAGTAAGAGCGTTACCTGTGCCTTTGTTCGCACTTACATCATTTTCCACTCCCACTTGCACAAGCACGCTCAGGGCAAACGCAGTAGTTTCCACATCTGTCTGACCATCAGTCTCGTGGGGGTCTGCAAACCTCCCATCCAGTTGTTGGTATTTCTGGACGTTGCGTTTGATATTGGTGTAGATATCCGGGTCTATACCCACGTAGGATTGGATGTCTGTGAGTAGCTCTAGCACTGAGATTGTACTCCTGTAATGGAGAACAGATTTGCCGTCAGTTTTCTTTCCTCCTCAAATCCGCTTAGCCAAACCGCCTAAAGTGGAGAGGGAGGGAGGGAGGGGGAGGGAGAGAGAGAGAATTTTTATTGCTTTTTATTTTATTATTATTATTTTATTTTTTCGTGAATTTATTTGTTTTAAAGCAGAGCCTTTACATAAATTTTGTGGATTGATATCCATCATGACCAAGTGCTTCCTTTGCAATCGATTTCCATCTTTCAAGAATCTTTTTACACTGGTAATGCCGTTACTTTTTTTATGCCTAAACAGGGGGAAAGCCCCACTTTGACCATATCTTTATTTAATACTGGTCAGTACCCGATTAAAGTCGCTACTCAATTGTCCTGAGTGAACCCCGATTTTTTTTTTTTTTTTTTTTTTTCCTTTTGGGGTCGGACGTTCTGGGTTCAAATCCCCGCAGGGACAGAAATTTTCAGAAAAATCTTTTCCGTTCCTTGATACAGATTGATGTAACCTCCGTGGCCGAGTGGGTATAGGCTTGCACGCCGTAGGTCCAAGTGGTTATGAACACTGACTCTCAAATCGGACGTTCTGGGTTCAAATCCCGCCAGGGACGGAAATTTTCAGAAAAATCTTTTCCGTTCCTTGATACAGATTGATGTAACCTCCGTGGCCGAGTGGGTATAGGCTTGCACGTCGTAGGTCCCGGGTTCGATTCCCAACGGAGTCGAAGTTTTTTCGGCCCTGTGCTTGGAATATGGGGTACATTCGGCCTCGTTAGGACAATTTGAGTAGCTACTTTGACTGAGTAGCGACCAGTGGCGGCATTACCGATGTCAAAAGATTATTGAAAGATGGGAATGATTGCAAAGGAAGCACTTAGTAATGCTGTGCTATCCACAAAAGTTGTGAAAAGGCTTTGCTTTAACACAAATAAATTGACGACGACGAAAGTTAAGCAACGTTGAGCGTAGTTAATACTCACATCTACACAATCGTTGACGTTGTTCTCCACTTTCACGTCCACCTGCAGCACCTCCCCCGTCCCCTGTGCTTGTAATAGAGGGTACATTCGGCCTCGTTAGGAAAATTGAGTAGCTACTTTGATCGAGTAGCGATCAGTGGCGGCATTACCGATGTCAATGTAAAAAGATTATTAAAAGATGGGAATGATTGCAAAGGAAGCACTTAGTAATGCTGTGATATCGACAAAAGTTGTGAAAAGGCTTTGCTTCAACACAAATAAATTGACGACGACGAAAGTTAAGTAACGTTGAGCGTAGTTAATACTCACATCTACACAATCGTTGACGTTGTTCTCCACTTTCACGTCCACCTGCAGCACCTCCCCCGTCCGAATCCTATCCGGTAACTCGAACGCAACGCTTAATGCGCTGAACACGTTGATGTACACCGGTTCCGAGTATCGCAGACCGCTAGTACTCGAACTTAACACCAGGGCGCGTAGATACCACTTGCCAGACTCCGGGGGAGCCGCCAGCTTGATCTTCCGCGAGGACATGTCTTTCCTGATGGAAAAATAGAATTCAATCAGGGGGTTGGGGGTTCATTGCTGGTGTTGAATTTTTAGTTAGAGAAATCTTAATTTTGTGAATCTGTTACAGTTCCTCTAACAAAACTTTGTTAGAGGGAACTATATCTGCTAAGGTCTTATCGTCCCGAAATCGAAGAGAGAAGATAGGATAGGAGCCGTTCAGAGAACGAACATTATCCGTTCAGGATAGAATCCGCCCCGGGCGGGAATCTAACCCGCGGCCTAGCGCTTACAAGGCAAACGCGCTACCAATCATGCTAACTAGGCTGGCAAATATTTTGTCTTTGAAATTTTTTTAGTCGCTTTAGGAGAGAAAAGTTTTTCAAATAGACGGATAATAAACTGAAAAGTAAAAATATAGGTCTTGTTTTGTTTCTAACTTACCACAACGAGGTTGTGTTAGCATGGTCTCCAAACGAGTAGTCGGGGAGTCTATATTGGAATAACTTCTGTAGGTTCTGTTCTAAATGTCTGACTATATCGGATTTGAATTCAACCAGTGCAGGATCTGAGTCCAGTAGGAGGGCAGGAGAAAACGACGAGATCAGTGTGCTGAGACTGGAATGGAAAGATGAGAAATTATTTCATAAGGAAAATGAGAATACAGTGAAACCTCTAACTTCTGTAGGTTCTGTTCTAAATGTCTGACTATATCGGATTTGAACGCAACCAGTGCAGGATCTGAGTCCAGTAGGAGGGCGGGAGAAAACGACGAGATCAGTGTGCTGAGACTGGAATGGAAAGATGAGAAATTATTTCATAAGGAAAATGAGAATACAGTGAAACCTCCCTTAACGGATACCTCCGAATAGCGGACACCTTTTGGGGAACGCAGACATTTTTATCTTTTTTTTTTTTTTAGGAAAATCTCCAAATAATGAACACTTTCAATAGCGGACAATTTTGCTTGATATAGGGTTACGAAAAAGTCCTTTTTTTTTAGGAAAATCTCCAAGTAATGAACACTTTCAATAGCGGACAATTTTGCTTGATATAGGGTTACGAAAAAGTCCAAACTGACAAGGCTGGCATGGAATCTTTAGAGATAATAGCGAGTTTTGCAACCAAAATCAGTGTCCCGTCCCGTCAACTGAATTCTTTTTTTTTTAAGAGGTTTGACAGAGGGAACTGTAAGTGTTATGGTCTTATCGTCCCGAAATCGAAGAGAGAAGGAAGACAGGATAGGAGAATGCCAGTCGTTCCGAGAACGAACATTATCCCATCAGGATATAATCCGCCCAGGGCGGGAATCGAACCCGCGGCCTAGCGCTTACAGGGCAGACGCACTACCAACTAAGTAAGTAGGCTGGCAGCAGCGATAATTAAATTCGTCACTCTAAATGCTATCAGGCATAATTATGTAATATGTAATAAAATTAGGATTAGAGGGGATTAGGATTCAAGTGCTGTTAATGTGACACTTTCGCTCGTAAATTCAAACTACCTACTGTAGGTATCTACCTATACATCGTAGGTGCCTGATATAATAAATAGGTACAACAAAATTGGTAGTGTCCCGTCCCGTCAACTGAATTCTTTTTTTTTTAAGAGGTTTGACAGAGGGAACTGTAACTGTTATGGTCTTATCGTCCCGAAATCGAAGAGAGAAGGAAGACAGGATAGGAGAAAGCCAGCCGTTCCGAGAACGATGAATTCTTTAATTTGACGAAAACTTGATTATGTGCAGAAACATCAAGTAACGTTATAGAGTTCACTTAACGAGACGCTAATTTTTGTTGTAAAAACTCTCCAATAAAAAGATAAATTATTAAATTCCTACCTCGTGTCAAATAACGTTATAGAGTTCAATTAACGAGACGCTAATTTTTGTTGTAAAAACTCTCCAATAAAAAGATAAATTATTAAATTCCTACCTCGTGTGTTCAGCAAGGGACCGAGAAACGTCAAATAACGTTATAGAGTTCACTTAACGAGACGCTAATTTTTGTTGTAAAAACTCTCCAATAAAAAGATAAATTATTAAATTCCTACCTCGTGTGTTCAGCAAGGGACCGGGGCAGAGATTTCAACGCGTGGATAGGGTTCCTCGCCGCCAAACCGAGATCAGACCCCCTCACCGGGTAGTACAACGGTAGATAGGCGGGGACAGCCAGCCCGCCCGCCAGCAGGAGTAGCCCCTTCTCTGTGCCTGGTAGAATGGACTTGGGTACATCTAGGTGCAGCACCTGGGAGAACCCGGCCTCCTCATTGTAGTTTATTTATTTAATAACGAAAAGTATGTATGTAAGTACTTTCAAGTGCTTTAAAATGGTCTCAAGACTCCAATTTCGTTAAGAGGTTTGATAGGGGGAACTGTAACAACGGAGGTCTTATCGTCCCGAAAGTGAAGAGAAAAGGACAGGATAGAAGAAAGCCAGCCGATGCTTGAACAAACCTTATCTACAGTACAAACCGAAAAGATAAAGGATAAAGTACAAACCGGGCAGGAATTTCACCCGCGACCCAGCCCTTACAGGGAAGGCTTACTATCTAGACTGGCATTGGATACATTTTTTATTCCCGCAGAGTTAGGTCTAAGGCCAGCCACTCACCATCAGATACCTAAACCAGGTACGGCTGAAAATGTCCGTCTGTCAGGTCTACCTGAAGAGCACACACACTCTCAGGTAGACCAGATGCGGTGTACCTGTCGTCAGGTCTAACTGATGTTGACTGGCTGGCCTAATGTGGCAAGCTACAAAATTGGCGCACCTTCAAAACCCTAAAAAATAGACTCCAATTGCGTTGGTCGTGGTCAAGGTCCTGGTATTCAGGAGGGCGCTGTTTCAATCCCAGGTGAGGTATGGCACTTCCTCATTATTTTGAAACTTTTACCACACAAAGAGAGCTAAAAGGGTTACTTGAGTGCTAGACATTGCCTCAAAAATTACCTTGTCTAGTTGTTATCTTTCACTCAAGAGTCCAATATTATTTTTAATGTGCATTGGCACTTGTGTACCTGTCGTTCCCATGTCCAAATATTGGAAATATTTTCTATTTTAATTGAATTAATTACGAATGCAAATATACGTCAAGAGAGGTTGTTATCTTTCACTCAAGAGTCCAATATTATTTTTAATGTGCATTGGCAATTGTGTACCTGTCGTTCCCATGTCCAAATATTGGAAATATTTTCTATTTTAATTGAATTAATTACGAATGCAAATATACGTCAAGAGAAAATTATTCAGTACGTTCGCAATATTTGAACACGTTATGATTTCCGTGTGTGTATAAATTAATTGAAATGTTTACGTCTCGTTAGATTCCGACTGTAATACGTGCGATATTGTACGTCATGTTTTCATACATTACTCGTAAAGCCCACGTGAACGTTGTGTTTTCTATTTTCGTTCAATCTAGATTTAATAAAATCCTTGCAATGTTTGAGTTTATGCAAAATGTTGCTCTATTTAAATTATCATTTCGCAAACTTTTTTTTTAGGCCTAGGTAGGATTCCATTTTAGGCATTTTCTCCCTTTCCTTAAAGTAAAAGGAAACAAACAGAGCTCTGACGTTTTTCTTTCCGTTTTTGAAATATTGTTTCAAGTTCAGTTTGCCGCAGGAGAAATGTTTCAGAGGCTAGGTCTGTGCGGTGCAAAGGCTGCAGGGAATTCAACATGGCGGCTCACATCAAAACATTTCCAGAAGGTATTCACATTTCGTGATTGTGTTTTGTACACTACATTATAAAATGCCCAATACCTACCTACCTATAAAGACCTATGGCAATCAGCATCTCTCTTGATTTCAAGATTCTCTCAAGTCATTATAACCTAGACTCATACGTATATCAGTTGGGGCATTTGATAGAAACCAATACCCGAGTCACCCCACTTCAGTAGAAATAAAGCCTTTGAGGAAAACGTTGGTCGGTGTGGGAAGCATGATGTTTCAAACAGGTACTCTTCATACTATTCCTCATATTAGTGTTTATGTTTGATCGAAGTGGTCGAACGAGAAGTGGACTTATGGAGAGGGAGTTGAGAGAATAGGCAATTCAGGCTAAAACAAACATCATTACAAACACAATACTCATTGTATAGTTCTTCATTTTTCTTTCCATGTTGCTCTTATTCTGGACGTGACCGATATAAGCCTATGTTCACACTCACAATTTTTTATTTATTTTTTTCAATCTTAGGTATCTAACCATTTTAAGTAATGCTATTTATGTAAAGTTATAATCTAGTTACCCATAAGATATTATTTTCCAATTATCCAAATTGGGCATCAGAAAACAAGCAATATTGAAATTTGTCACCCGGCCCAGATTGAAAACGGCTAGAATAATCCAAAACAGAGCAAGATAAAACAACAAAACACAGAGAGAACGCAGTATTTGAAAATAAGGGTAATAGAAAGTAAAAAGGGAGAAAAAATCAACGGAAAAACCAAGGGAGCGAACGAGTGGAAAATGAAGGAGTCAGGCAGAGAGAACGCAGTATCTGAAAATAAGGGTAATAGAAAGTAAAAAGGGAGAAAAAATCAACGGAAAAACCAAGGGAGCGAACGAGTGGAAAATGAAGGAGTCAGGTAGGCCTAGGTAGGATTCCATTTTAGGCATTTTCTCCCTTTCCTTAAAGTAAAAGGAAACAAACAGAGCTCTGACGTTTTTAGGCCTAGGTAGGATTCCATTTTAGGCATTTTCTCCCTTTCCTTAAAGTAAAAGGAAACAAACAGAGCTCTGACGTTTTTCTTTCCGTTTTTGAAATATTGTTTCAAGTTCAGTTTGCCGCAGGAGAAATGTTTCAGAGGCTAGGTCTGTGCGGTGCAAAGGCTGCAGGGAATTCAACATGGCGGCTCACATCAAAACATTTCCAGAAGGTATTCACATTTCGTGATTGTGTTTTGTACACTACATTATAAAATGCCCAATACCTACCTACCTATAAAGACCTATGGCAATCAGCATCTCTCTTGATTTCAAGATTCTCTCAAGTCATTATAACCTAGACTCATACGTATATCAGTTGGGGCATTTGATAGAAACCAATACCCGAGTCACCCCACTTCAGTAGAAATAAAGCCTTTGAGGAAAACGTTGGTCGGTGTGGGAAGCATGATGTTTCGAACAGGTACTCTTCATACTATTCCTCATATTAGTGTTTATGTTTGATCGAAGTGGTCGAAAGAGAAGTGGACTTATGGAGAGGGAGTTGAGAGAATAGGCAATTCAGGCTAAAACAAACATCATTACAACACACAATACTCATTGCATAGTTCTTTATTTTTCTTTCCATCTTGCTCTTATTCTGGGCGTGACCGATATAATCCTATGTTCACACTCACAATTTTTTATTAATTTTTTCACTCTTAGGTATCTAACCATTTTAAGTAATGCTATTTATGTAAAGTTATAATGTAGGTATAATTTCCTAACTGCATACATAGGTATCCTATCCAATAATTACCCATAAGATATTATTTTCCAATTATCCAAATTGGGCATCAGAAAACAAGCAATATTGAAATTTGTCACCCGGCCCAGATGGAAATTCTCCTCAGGGCGTATGTATGTATAGTATAAAACCCCTATTATGTAAACACGAAATATTACTATCCAATCAAATTCTATTTATTCTATAGATTGTCTCCGAAGTTATGGACGTTATGGTGACCTTAATTCTTAACGTGTATAGTAGGTACATAGGAAGAGATATAGATATACAGATACACAGGGAGATAGGTCAACATTGGAACGCTAATTTGTCGACCCCCCTGTGAATTTTGCTGGGAGGTGCATTATCATGCAGATGAGATTCTATCATAAATTCAAACAAAGAGATCAAACATTTCCATTGGATTCAATCGTAAATTATACAGGGTTCTCTAAAATATTGAAAACTGAAAGACATGAGAGTGTAACTGAAAGATGTGGGCGTCATGTTATGTCACGTCATATTATAGGTCAGGGAAAATAAGAAGAGGAGGGTACATTTATATACATTTAACACTTGAACACTTTATTGGTATTTTACATTTAACATTTTATCACAGTTATAATGATTTTACAACACGAGTTACACGAGACATTTCAGCAATCTAACCTCAGATTCCATTTCCAAATTCCAACAGTGTTGCCAGATGCATGAGGTTTTCAACAGTGTTGCCAGATATGACGGTGGGAGTGTGTGTAAACTATGAATTGTGAGTTAGTAGGTAACAAACTTTCTGAAATGTCAATTAATTTGATTTAAAATTTGAAACATCTAAACTAAATAAATAATTCAAAATTGCACTTTTTCAATCAAGTTTCTCACACTGTCTAGAATAATAAAGTGCAAAACTATTCATAAATACAATAAATTTGCGAGATTTTACAAGATCTTATAGGATAGGTAACAAATGTAACAATATACCGTCTGATAAATTCAAATGAGTCCTGTATAATCAGGAATCGTATCGACAATCTTTGACCTCATTCCCTGCTATTGCTATTGTATTGATATCACAATTTGAATTTTGATGTGCAAGATAGGCTTGTGTCCATAATTCACCCCTTCCTTACCTACCTTCACTCCTAATAGGTATAGTTTTGTCTCAAAGTGAATATCTCAAGAGACTTGTATGTTTAAGAGAGGATAGCTGGTGAAGCAGAGAAACTAAAAGAGGCATATTGCATTCAAGCAATCCTTTGCAAATCCTTGAAGGCCAAGGCTTTTCAAATCATTTGATTCATCGTCCTGTTTCATAGGGCCAGGGCCGTATACAGGATTTGGCCGAGGGGGGGGGAGGGTCAAAACACTAATGGACGGGGGGGGTGGAGGCTCCAAATTTTCGAACCTGGCCCACAGTTTCAAACTAAAAACATAAACGAAACTCAAATATTAGGCGAGTGAGGAAAAGTTTTCTCTCCCGCAGTCTCTGCAGCTGCACTCTGTGTATTTATGGTGATTTTAGCGATCAAAAATTGATCATATCTCAGGATCGGTTTAGATTTTCGCAAAATCCTTTCTTATTGCACACCTAGACCATAAAAGGAATATTCCTACCAAATTTCAGCTTTCTAGGTGTTGTGGTTCTAGAGATAGAGCGATCAGTGTGTGAAATGTGAATGAGTGAATGGATCTCGTTCTTATAATATAAGAAGATACCTAGATTGAACGAAAATAGAAAACACAACGTTCACGTGGGCTTTACGAGTAATGTATGAAAACATGACGTACAATATCGCACGTATTACAGTCGGAATCTAACGAGACGTAAACATTTCAATTAATTTATACACACACGGAAATCATAACGTGTTCAAATATTGCGAACGTACTGAATAATTTTCTCTTGACGTATATTTGCATTCGTAATTAATTCAATTAAAATAGAAAATATTTCCAATATTTGGACATGGGAACGACAGGTACACAAGTGCCAATGCACATTAAAAATAATATTGGACTCTTGAGTGAAAGATAACAACTAGACAAGGTAATTTTTGAGGCAATGTCTAGCACTCAAGTAACCCTTTTAGCTCTCTTTGTGTGGTAAAAGTTTCAAAATAATGAGGAAGTGCCATACCTCACCTGGGATTGAAACAGCGCCCTCCTGAATACCAGGACCTTGACCACGACCAACGCAATTGGAGTCTATTTTTTAGGGTTTTGAAGGTGCGCCAATTTTGTTGTACCTATTTATTATATCAGGCACCTACGATGTATAGGTAGATACCTACAGTAGGTAGTTTGAATTTACGAGCGAAAATGTCACATTAACAGCACTTGAATCCTAATCCCCTCTAATCCTAATTTTATTACATATTACATAATTATGCCTGAAAGCATTTAGAGTGACGAATTTAATTATCGCTGCTGCCAGCCTACTTACTTAGTTGGTAGTGCGTCTGCCCTGTAAGCGCTAGGCCGCGGATAAAATAGAGCTAAAGTTGACTTCATGTCTGACCATCCAAAGCATTCCAAGGTTTCGTTGTCCTTGAACTTGGAAATGGATTATTACTTGGGTAAACTGGTGAAGACTTCCAGTTAGGTGTCTCTAAATCATAAATATGGGATTATCTACTGAAGAGGGTTCTATATTTCTCCTACAAAAATCGGGTAATCAGTTAGAAATCTTAGCGTGGGTTCTTGAGTGAAAGACTTAGTATAACTATAGCATACCTTTAGTATCTAGGGGAGTAAAGTTGGTTTGTTTTAAATTTGATAAATATTAATAATGAAAAAAATAATGATATTTCATTTAAAATGTATATATTCTCTTAGGGTACATTGTGCATTACTAATATAAATTTACCAATCTTTTCTTTTTGTTCACAGGAACCTTTTGTACAAGGTTGTATCACACCGCCTCTGTTGCACATCTGTTGAGTAAAATAGAAGTTTTATATTTGAAACAGCAAAAAAAAGTAATTTAGTAAGTAAAATGTTTTTAAAATTAAGTATTATATTGATATAGGGAAATGTTCTTTCGAATAACTAGTCATTTTATAGGGTACTAAATTGGTTAAAAGCGGAACCAATTTGATGACATGCCAACTACCAACTACTTGTGTATGTATTCAAGTTGCTCACAAAACTGGCTCTATTTTCTATAAGATATGGTATTTGTGTATGTTGGTAGACTAGTAAATTTAAAGTCAACCAGGATGAATTTGCGCACAAAATACTTAAATTTTAACAAAATAGGTATTTAAAATATTAAAGTACATTTCCCTGGCTCCTTAGATAATTTTGTATAGAACTACTCGTACTCATACAATATCAGAGAATAATAATACAGAATGTATCGTATAATGGTATTAGAACGTTAAGTATTATATTGATATAGGGAAATGTGCTTTCGAATAACTAGTCATTTTATAGGTTACTAAATTGGTTGAAAGCGGAACCAATTTGATGATATGCCAACTACCAACTACCTACTTGTATGTATTCAAGTTGCTCACAAAACTGGCTCTATTTTCTATAAAATATGGTATTTGTGTAGGTATGTCTAATTAGTATAAATTAAGTATTATATTGATATAGGGAAATGTGCTTTCGAATAACTAGTCATTTTATAGGGTACTAAATTGGTTAAAAGCGGAACCAATTTGATGACATGCCAACTACCAACTACTTGTATGTATTCAAGTTGCTCACAAAACTGGCTCTATTTTCTATAAAATATGGTAATTGTGTATGTCTAATTAGTATAATATGTAGGTAGACTGGTAAATTTAAAGTCAACCAGGATGAATTTTCGCATAAAATACTTAAATTTCATATGTTGGTAGACTAGTAAATTTAAAGTCAACCAGGATGAATTTTCGCACAAAATACTTAAATTTTAACAAAATAGGTATTTAAAATATTAAAGTACATTTCCCTGGGTCCTTAGATAATTTTGTATAGAACTACTCGTACTCATACAATATCAGAGAATAATAATACAGAATGTATCGTATAATGGTATTAGAACAATATGTAGGTAGACTGGTAAATTTAAAGTCAACCAGGATGAATTTTCGCATAAAATATTTAAATTTTAACAGAATAGGTATTTAAAATAGGAAGTACATTTCCCTGGATCCTTAGATAATTTTGTATAGAACTACTCGTACTCATACAATATCAGAGAATAATAATACAGAATGTATCGTATAATGGTATTAGAACCTATTAATAGTATTGATATAGTTTTTTGTAGCAATATAGGATTGTAGATAGAGAAAATAACAAATTAATAATCATACTGAAAAATAATTTAAGTGATATTTTATAATGGTGTAGCAATATAGGATTGTAGATAGAGAAAATAACAAATTAATAATTATACTGAAAAATAATTTAAGTGATATTTTATAATGGACAGTAGTTGGTTAAGTTGGTTTCTTGTGTCTTTTCTGAAGTTGCCAGAAGATTTTATGGACTCTTTCAATAACTTAAATTACTTAAATATTACTTGAAAATTATGAAATCTTGAATTGATGTCTATGTCATCTATCATTACGTTGCATCAGTTTACTAATAATTGAAATTTCCATAAAATTCCATTCGACCTCTATTTCAGAAAATCGTTAAAATCAAGAACAAAACCTTTTCCAAATCAGATACCTTAGTAAATAAAAAATATTACTTGAAAATTATGAAATCTTGAATTGATGTCTATGTCATCTATCATTGCGTTGCATCAGTTTACTAATAATTGAAATTTCCATAAATTCCATTCGACCTCTATTTCAGAAAATCGTTAAAATCAAGAACAAAACCTTTTCCAAATCAGATACCTTAGTAAATAAATATTGTAATATGCGCACATTTTATTTTATATAAGATTAGAAGATTGATGCCGGAGTATCATTCCAATGTTTTTCGTTTTTATTATGACTTTGTCTATGTGTTTTTGTTTTCATTTCCAAATGTAGAAGATTGATGCCGGAGTATCATTCCAATGTTTTTCGTTTTTATTATGACTTTGTCTATGTGTTTTTGTTTTCATTTCCAAATGTTCTTCTTTTAAAGATGTTTATCATGATCTCATTATTTGCTCTTGTCCATTAAATATTTAAATCTTATGTTAACTGTCCTTTCAAACAAATGTTTATTTTCTGTTCATTTCATACATGGTGCTTTCTTGAGTGAAAGGGATGTACTTTCAATCTAGATTTAGTATCTACTCTTTATTTTCATCTATGATAATAATTGGATAGTTGACATTTTTCATTTGAATACTTTAATAGACGAGGCAAAAACTTCTATGTGATTCTTTGAAATTTATATTCTGTTTTGTTGCCAGTATAACTATTTTTGTGACGTTGATATCAAATAAGTCTTCTTTTTTAAGTTTCTAATTACAACACATGTTAAATTAGTTCTACTAAAACAAACAAGCAGTCATTCTAAAAGTCATGTATATTAAAAATTATATTTTAGCACTATCAATTTTGATTTTGAAAATCCGGACCCTTTTTACAAATGTTATCTAGCTTATACAGAGTGACTTTTGACTTCTAAATCAAGATCATAGTACCTACTAAGTACCTAGATACCTTAGTATTTTTTATACAAAGGTACATAATTATCTACTTAGTACGTATCAGCAACAAGATCATAGTACCTACTAAGTACCTAGATACCTTAGTATTTTTTATACAAAGGTACATAATTATCTACTTAGTACGTATCAGCAAAATAGATTAAAAAATTATCCGAAGCCTAAATTATGAACTTCTTAAAAGGTTATGTTTGGATGGTTATTAGGTCTGCCCTGCTAAAAAAGAGGGCAGTAAGTCCAAAATTTGACATTTTGAGTTATATATCTATACCCACGTATTTTTATGCGTAGAATTACCTTTAGGATGATAAATGCCAATTATTATATCATTGTAAAAGCTTTGTTTTGTAATTAGGGCCTCAAAAGTATTGAAAAAAATTCGAAGCCGTAAAAAATTCAGTAATACAATTTTCTATTTTTTCTATGAAATGACTTTTCTATACTATAAATATATACTCGTAAATACTCATATGGTTTTTAGAATAGTGAAAAATTATCATAAATCATTAGTTAGTCTAGATTAAATAATATTTAACATTTAGTTCTAAGTTTATAACAGTGCTAGGTAGGTAATATAAAATTAACAATAAAATAACTACCTATAATAATTATCACACTTGTAAATGCATTTTTTAAGGAAAATATATATAAATATTAGTAAATAGTTATAAATATTTGCACTAATGTAGACTGTGTTTTCTCTTATGTTTACGTTTTTATACAGATTGACTGCGTGCTTATATTAAATTTGAGAATTTTCCTTATCTTGAAAAAACCTATAAGTTACCACATCCATAAATGATCATTAAAGTTCAAGCTCAGAATGAAATAACAATTACTTATAGTCAGTTTTCCCCTAAATTTTAACTCGTATAACATTTTCCCCTGTAAGGCGCTATGTCAATCTGTAACTATATATTTATTTATGAATTAGTTATTATTTTGCACAGAATATTAAATTGAATTAAGGTGTTTTTTTTTTTTAATTATTTTAGGAAATTATATTTCCAGAAGAAACGTGTAACTATTTTACATGTAAAAACAAAGTGTAGAACGTCATTGTATTTGATAATAATTATTTATTTGTATCTAATATAACTACTTATACCTACGTAGTTAGTTTTAAATGCTGTTTGTAATCATCAAGCCTTAATTATGTTGAGTTTCATTTGATTATCCAGACAATTGACAGTTGTTTTCGTCATTGGAAAAATAACTCTGCTTTTGAAACGTATCCTATTTATCAGTAGCCGCTCCTTATGTTGCAGCGATCCGACTTTTTGAGCACTAGTTAACTCGTTTTAATGTAGGTAACAGGACTATTGACAAATAAGCAGGTGAATAATCATTCTTATGTGATTTTTAACGCCAAACCGAATGGTGCAACTTTTAACACTATTGGACTTACAGTTGACGGGTTCGATACTCCCCTGTGTGTAATTTATGATATTTCATAAAATTTATTGACAAAGAAAACCTGTAACTCCTTAACCGTGAGTCGGATAGTGTTCAAAAAATCACATAGGAATGACTTCTTGAAAACATTTCAAAATTACAAAAGATTCTCTAACTAACAGAAATAGAATTAATTAATCAGATTTATTTAACTAAATCCTTCCAGAAAAATAATTTCCTTATTATATTATTTTAACCAACCTTGGAGCTCATAATCTCGCTTTTCAAAATTACAAAAGATTCTCTAATTAACAGAAATAGAATTAATTAATCAGATTTATTTAACTAAATCCTTCCAGGAAAATAATTTCCTTATTATATTATTTTAACCAACCTTGGAGCTCATAATCTCAAACGAAAAGGAAAAAATTGCAAATGTATTACGTGAAGAAATAATTTCCTGATGATATTATTGGTTATGCTTTCGGTTGACCATGTTTATAATAATGACCTAGTCAAATATTATTTACCACATTATTATTACAAAAAAAAAAAATATTATTTTATTAAGTTTAGTAGAATAAAATACTTCAAAAGTAGAATCATAAAATTTAGCTTTAAAATATTAAGGTAGAGATTTTGTAAGGAAAATAAAATAGTTATTAATATTTAATTGGCTAATCTTGTTTGAGAGAATTTAGGTTTTATTTATAAGTACTTAGGCTATTATCAATTACTTATATTAAAACTACATGTTCTGAAATACTTAAAACTAATGATAAAAAAAGTAAATAATTTTCCATAGTAAAGTACCATGACTTATTTCAAAGAAAAGATTTGTTATTAATAATAATAATAAACATGGTTTTAAATTTTACTAGATAAACGTATGAATTTTTTTACAATATCCAATTGTCATCCAAGATACAAAAATGTGTCAAGTTTCAAAAGATAATATGAAGATAATAAGGCCTTGTAAAAATGTGGTTTTAGAAACTCGATCATTTTAGGAAGTCAAACTTATATTAAGATAACGAAATAAAAAAAAAAAAAGATGTTTACAATCCTGTTTGATTAATATGTATCATTTCTATAAAGATTATTGTTACCTTCAAGTTCTCAATGGGTAATTGAAAAAAGATACTTTTTTTTTTTTTAAGAGGTTTGACAGAGGGAAATGTAACTGCTATGATCTTATCGTCCCGAAATCGAAGAGAGAAGGAAGACAGGATAGAAGAAAGCCAGCCGTTCCGAGAACGAACATTATCCCATCAGGATAGCCTTGTAAAAGTTTGGCTCTTAGAAACTAGATCATTTTAGGAAGTCGAACTTGTATTCGGATAACGAAATAAAAAAAAAGATGTTTACAATCCTGTTTGATTAATATGTATCATTTCTATAAAGATTATTGTTACCTTCAAGTTCTCAATGGGTAATTGAAAAAAGATACTTTGATTTATGTATTTCACAAAGCATTATTCAGTTAAAGAGTACATATATTGAAAAAAAAAAGAAAAAAATCTTTATATGAGCTTAATTTCATCTTCAACAATATTATCCATCATTCTTTGTCTATTCATTTTGTACTACTTATCTTACAAATAAATCCAATACCTAAATAAGTTAATAAATCATGTTTTAACCAATCCATACTCTCAGTAGCTATAATACCTACTTGTAATCTTGATTGTTGTTCATTCATATACTGATTGTATCTGAATCTGAAAGTATGAAACCTTGTGGGTCTTACTTTGAAAATATGAAATGTATGCAGGTAGAATTTTTCTAGGCATAAAATAATAACGTTACATTAAATATGAAAGATAATATTATGATGTAATATTAATTTATTATTGATGGGCCCAAAACGAAGAAAATTTTTCATTAGAAAACGCCTAATAAATCGTGTTTAGAATTTGTATGTTTACACAAATAGGTATGATCCTAAAGCTATCCATGATTGATAATATTATGATGTAATATTAATTTATTATTGATGGTCCCAAAACGAAGAAAATTTTTCATTAGAAAACGCCTAATAAATCGTGTTTAGAATTTGTATGTTTACACAAATAGGTATGATCCTAAAAAGGTTAACCTTTATGTAAAATTAAAAGGACTTCTATTGAATATTATCAAGTTGTATTTTAAAAAATCATTTTGATTTGATTATTATTTATAAAGTTTTACATGATAAAAAGTATATACTTTCTATATACATTATACATTAGTTAAGTTTATAAATATAAATATGTAAATAAATTACTGATATTAAGAAGAAAAAAAATATATTATTAAAAATATTATATCTATATACAAATCTACTTGCTTGTTTCTTTGAGGTTGTTCATGGATTTTCAGGATGACACGATTTTTTCTGAACGACAAGTGTGAGCGGGCTTTAACAACTCGGTACGGAAGAGCTTGATTATTAGATTCACCAGTCTAGCTTCACTTACAGTGTTTTGTTTCATTTTGCATAACATAACATTAGCACAAAGATATGCTGCGTCCATCATCATTAGAAACTGAATAATGACTTGCTCTCTCCGTCGACTAAAGAACGCTGGAAGTTTTCCCATGTTCTTTACTTTTTACTACCAGGAAAAGCACTCTCCCAAGAACACAACACCGGAGCACATAAATAATAGAATTTTCAACAACTTTCCTTCGTCTCCTCCTCCTCCTCCTCCTCCTCCTCCTCTTCCTCCTCTTCCTCCTCCTCCCCCTCCTTTTTCTTCTTCTTCTTTTTGTCTCAGCGTCCTCTCATCTGTTGACAAATTCGTCTGCTTCCTCTTCCCTCTCACTCTGTGTCCCTCTCGTCGATTACAATTTCGTCTGTAATTTTTATCTGCCTTATCTGTGCTCATTGAACTACAGCATCAGTATGCTTTATCTACATCATACGAGCATAGCAGTAGATTGAAATACGGAGATATACAAAAAACATATCCTCTCGTTTACGATGCTGAGATACCTAGTTACCTACCTAATATTCTAATTTGGTTCATTTTATTTTTATTGATTAAATTGAAATTTATTTTAAGGGTAAAGGCTTAATAGGTTGGTAACACAAACTATCTATTTATAGGGCAAATGAGAATTTATGTACAGTGTGGTAAATAGGTGGACGAAAACCCCGCATTATCTCGCCTATATCAACTAGAATATTATTTTCTTTTTCTAATTGTTTTAAATTTCACATTTTTTGTTCGCTCCATTGTTTAAAAGATAAAAATCCTGTCCAATTTAATGTACCTTGGGTATTAAATTTATTGAAATTAAAATAGTTAGGTTCGCAAGAGTTGCGCAATTGTTGAAGAATGTTGAGCAACATTCAAGATAAAACCTATAACCTATTAGCCTATTACCTACAAACCTGCATACTAAAAGCCGAGAATAATATCTCCGAAACAAGTCTTGAGAGTAGAAATTTGCTGGATTTTTGAGAGACAATGTTTCCGATGAAAATGTTGCCGATGGGTCTCGGGTTGATTGTGACGAGAGTATCCGAAGATTAGAGTACTTTCAAAGAGCTGAAAAGTGAAACTTGGACCACCACCTACGCTTTACCACAGTTGCTATATTAGCTGATATAAGTTTACAATACTATTCAAGGGAAAAAATAGGGGAAAAATAACGTAAAACAAATTTCCTATGCCTGAGTCCCAAAACTGACACCGTATGTTGTAAAAATGTAAAAATCCTGTGTAAGTTGTAATAAAGAATTAACTTTACAAGGCACAATGTTTACCCTTCCCTTCTTCGCATTCCTTTGTTTACCCGTCTGAGTTCCTTCCTCTCCCTCTCACCATTTCGAGGTCCTGTTTTTCAAGTTGCACCCTCAAACTTTGAAGAGGGGGAAATGTCGAGGTAGCAATCATGTACTTAAGAAGAAGAAAGTTTCTGATTTTCTTTCTCTCTTGAAAAACTAAAGAGCTTTTAATTAAAAGTTCATTTATTATAAGAAGCTCTCGCTCTCTCTCTCCTTCTTTCTCTCCCTCTATCTTGCGCTCTCTAACGAAGTAATTAGCATATTATACTTGGGAGGAGCTTTCAAAAAAAGTATAGGTGGATTTTGAACGATGGAAATAGAGTATTGAATTTATTACATACATCTAATAGAAATATCACGAAAAACAAGGTCTAAGAGACTAGAAACAGATTACAGCATGTTGTTTTTTACCTATGCTCTCTCTCTCTCTTTCTCTCACTCTCACCCTAATCTTCTTTTTTTTTTATCTTAAGCTGAATTTTGACTGACAGTTTCAATTGACTTGTGTGTCTTATTCTATGTTGTTCTTTTTACCTGCACAGTGAGAGAAGTTTAGAGTTGGGGGAAAAAGTGTAAGACTTCTACGGCTCTTGAGCAAAGAAGAAATAAAAGATTGCAGTAAAAATGATACAGAAATATAGAAAAGCTAATCCGAAAGCGATTAGAAAAATACACGGAAAATACTAACGTTAAAGGTCAGTTCCAATTAATAGGGTTTAAAAAATCTTACTAAGTCTTTCACTCAAGAACCCACGCTAAGATTTCTAACTGATTACCCGATTTTTGTAGGAGAAATATAGAACCCTCTTCAGTAGATAATCCCATATTTATGATTTAGAGACACCTAACTGGAAGTCTTCACCAGTTTACCCAAGTAATAATCCATTTCCAAGTTCAAGGACAACGAAACCTTGGAATGCTTTGGATGGTCAGACATGAAGTCAACTTTAGCTCTATTTTATCAGGTGACTTTTTTTTAGTCAATATGACTGAACCAATTAGATTGTGAGATTCCGCTTTGTGGAGCAAGTGTGGACGTCCAAAGCGGAATCTCATTAGTTCAGCCATGTTGACGATAAAAAAAAAGTCACAATAAAATACGGCTTTTGTTGTTGTTGCTCTCCGACAGGCACTAATTGTCTCTCCATTTCTTTGTTTCAGGTTCGCCACTAAAGAGTCGGCAACGCACGCAATAGTGGCCGTTCATAATACGGATATCAACGGACAGCCGGTCAAATGTTCGTGGGGTAAAGAAACGGGGGATCCAAACGGGAGCACCACGTCAGGGCAGGTCCGAGAAGAATTCAATGTAAGTACATAATGTCATCTTTTACAGACATCAATGTTGGGGCTTTTGCAGATCCCTGGAACAAATAAATACCTGCAAACAATTATAATTCTCCATATAAGTATAATTATTAGCTCCGTGTTGGAATGTTAACATTTCTTTGTACAAACGCCAAGATTTTGAAGAGTCCGAAACCTAACCCGATCATTTTTTTATTATTCATTAAAATTAGGATTGCATACCAATTCAAATGGAGTGTATGCAGTGGAAGTTTTGAGCAAATATGTTCTCTGATTTATTATTCATTAAAATTAGGATTGCATACCAATTCAAATGGAGTGTATGCAGTGGAAGTTTTGAGCAAATATGTTCTCTGATTCTTGGAGATGGAGATTATTTGCTATTTTTTATTCAAATTTTCCTAGAAACTTCATTCTCAAACTGGGGTATTCAGAAGTTCTTTAGATATACTTGTTCTTTTTTCCCTTCTTTTTCAATAAAAAGTTTATTAATTAAAAACCGGAGAGGAAAAAATGTAGTTAATTAAATAATAATATTTAAGTATAAATTTCTCCAAGTTTTCGAAATTAGTGCATTGAATTATACAAGTTTGTATGTATTTTTAAACTAATACAGGGTTCAATAAGAAACTTCTATTCAATTTAATCCACCTGCTAGAGACGCCTACTCATTTTTACTAATATTTGTGGAAGTTTCATTTTATTTTTGCTCTTTTATGAATCCAAAATTCAGACGAAGTTGTTCTAAGAACACAAAAGTTAAAACTGTCTGAGGTGCAAGCCTTGCAAAAGCTAAGAAATATCCCTTGAAGAATCCTGTTGGTCCCAATTTGGCGGTATAAAGAACGACATCCATAATACTTTTGAACTGCCCAGGCTTAGCGTTCATGATTCGAGTTTTCAATACGTCTAGTGGTTGTGTCAAAGTGGTTGCAATCAAACCAGATCCCAAGGATGCAAGAAAATGCGTCCCCAAATCATCTTTTAAATACGATGATCTCAGCATTCTCATTTTGATCTGATCGTAAGATGCAATTTGACCCACTGCCATGACTGCTGTACGCAGAGAAGCTGCAGACGCTCCGGCAAACAGTCGCTGGAACCCTTCTTCCTTGTAAACACGATACAAGCCATCAAACACATGTTTGTAATTTCGACGCTGCTCCGGGGGTATCTTGACATCATTCTGCATCCTTACATTGACCAGATCTGTGGGAACGCCGAAGAATCCACCAATACCTCCTCCTGCACCCGCTATCATGACTGTCTGCAAGAATGTGACTTTCCCATCTGAACTCATCTCTTGTGCCTTCTGCTTTCCAACCTCATAGATAGCGAATCTCGCTGTAGAATACGTCAGTTGTCTGGTGAGAGATGCGGAGATTCCATTGTACAAACCTGCCACGCCTTCCCTTTGCAACACGAGTTTAGTTAGCCCTAGTACCGATACCTTGCCTTCTTGTTGGGTTTGAAGATGAACCTTGAGTAGATCAAATGGATGAGTGAAACATGCAGCACCTGCTGATGCTAATCCTCCAAAGTACCAGCGAGCTACTTTCTTCTCTCTATCATCAGGTTTACTACTCATTGTGCACAGTTACAGGGCATCCAGCATCCACAAAAATTTAAGGTGTCCTTTTTTTATAAAAAACATGTTATTTTTTTCATTTTCTTAACATTGTTGAACAACATCACTATGTACAAGTATATATCAATAGAAGTTTTTAGCCAAACTATAATAATATGCCATGACACTAGAGCCCAATCACAATCTTGTAAAATCATGTTCGTTTTCTCCTCTTTTGTTGCAGCCCCTAACGAGCACACAATTTCCTTACACCACGTACGGTCAACAGTTGGGGTACTGGTATCCTCAGAGTTATCCAACGACGGCGGCGGCTGCTCAACTGCAGGGCCAATTCCTGCAGGGTATGCAAGGGTACACGTACGGCCAATTCGGATATCAACAAGGATACATGGGGTGAGTTCGATATCTACTCAACAGACCGTCAATAATTGATACTTGTTCAGAAGTCACGTCAATGCAAAATTGCTGCAAAAAGAGCTGTCACAAA
Organism: Diaphorina citri; assembly: GCF_000475195.1. Lineage (NCBI taxonomy): Eukaryota > Metazoa > Arthropoda > Insecta > Hemiptera > Psyllidae > Diaphorina > Diaphorina citri. The sequence goes on from NW_007378729.1 coordinate 21,363, forward strand.
TGAGCAGAGACCAGTGTTATTATAGGTTCAGGTTAAACGCGAAAAGGAGCTTTCTTTTTCATCGTCGTGCCTTCTGAATAATTACCAGAACAATAATGAATCCTTGAGTGGAAGATAACGACAAGGACAAGGCAAAGTGAACATCAAAGATTTTCTAAAACCACAAGCCCCTAGAAATCAACCCCATGGACCATCATAACTCGGAAGGAGTACGAATTTTTACCAAAACAATCAGGTACCAACTTATGCCATCCTGTGTATTTCATGGAGACAATAAGTATTTAAGGAGTGCGGTAGCGCTCCTCCCCGCCAAGTCAAGAAAGTTTGACCGTGCTATAACATATTACTCCGCCTTGGTTTCAGACGAATGGGTATGCAACTGCCAGGTACCACAGCCTGGCCTACACAGCCACAACTACCGAGTCAACAATTGGCGTCAGCAGTGGCTGCTCAGGGTGCTGGCCTGCAACAGCCCACACCCCCCGCCATGATGGCCGCCTATCCCACCATGCAACAATTCCAAGTGAGTACAATTCATACGAGCATAGCAGTAGATTGAAATACGGAGATATACAAAAAACATATCCTCTCGTTTACGATGCTGAGATACCTAGTTACCTACCTAATATTCTAATTTGGTTCATTTTATTTTTATTGATTAAATAGAAATTTATTTTAAGGGTAAAGGGTTAATAGGTTGGTAACACAAACTATCTATTTATAGGGCAAATGAGAATTTATGTACAGTGTGGTAAATAGGTGGACGAAAACCCCGCAAGAAAAGTAATAAATTCGTTGCTCGAAACGAAGAACATTGTGTAAACAGTGCAACATTTTGTAGAATATTGTGTTGTCTTACCGGGATGTATTGCACGGGAAATAGCTGTCTGACAGAAGGTGAGGAAGTAATGGTCGTAATGGAGAAAATTTCTGAGAAAACGAAGTTGGTTTAGACGTCATGCTTGAAGAGAAAGTGGGGATTTCAGAGAAATACTGAGAGATAGAGCAATAAGTGGTGAAAAAGGAGGGATAAAGACACAGAATAGAGCTGCAGAAAGGTAGAGAGAATGCCAGCGATGTTATACATACAGAGATACTTATTGGTCACACAAAAGGGTTTCTTTTATTCTCGGAGCTTTTCAGCATTTGAACACAAAGTTCACTAAGTACCTAGTGGCAACATTAAAGTCAAGTGTACCCAACGAGTTGAGAAATACACAAGATAAACTTAAGGGAGGAGGGATAAATGCTGTGGGAAAAGAGAATCTTCTCCAGGGCCAAGTTTACATTGGAGTGTGCACTAAGCACACTGGATCAGAACCCAAATTAGATTAAAGTGAAGACCTTTTCTTACAAACACAGTATGTGTGGAGTATTTAGACAATATCAGCAGGTACTCCTTTTAATTTGACCAGTGATGGTAATAGTGAAATCGCACCAGTGCACTAAGCACACTGGATCAGAACCCAAATTAGATTAAAGTGAAGACCTTTTCTTACAAACACAGTATGTGTTAAGTATTTAGACAATATCAGCAGGTACTCCTTTTAATTTGACCAGTGATGGTAATAGTGAAATCGCACCAGTTAAAAGAACATGATACATTCTTCCACAGTTCTCCAGGTTAAACTTATCTGTCCCTATAAGCTTAAATTTCCTCAGAATGAAATTTAATCCTGGCCCTGGATATTCCCTCTTGTCCCAATCCAGAATCCCACCCCCTCCCTCACCAGACATTTTCTATTCAATACGTGTGTTCCCTTTGTAATGGTTTAAATGCTCCAATAGGATAAATACAGATGGTAACAGCTAAGGTGTACCTTTGCTATCCTTTGAAACAAACCAGGGGCGTGGAGTGACTGCAAAACAAAGCAAATATAGTGCAGTTTTGAGTTTGAATTTCCTCAGAGTACAAATCCGTTGGAGGCGCAATCTAAAACAGGCCGTGCTCCTAGAGTCAGGATTCTCTGGAGGATGTTGTTAATTTTTCTTTCCCAACCAGAAACTGAAGCTCCTAATAGAATAGAGAAATGGGAATTTGTTATTCTATGAATTGAAAATGACCTTTTGCCGAAGGAATAAGCATTCTCTCCTCTTCTGATGAAATTGATTCGATGAATCTTAAAGATGAGGGCACAAACTAAGACTTGGGGATTATTTTTAACATTGCCGACCCTCATTCCTTTTCCTTCCTTCACTTTGTCGAACATCTGAGAGCATTTGTGTTTCGAATACAGATTAGGGGAAAGCCAATATCAGCAGCTGGCGGCTCGGGACTTCGTCGGAATTCGAGAGGAATAAAGAATGAAGTTTCCCTAAAAAATCACAAGTCTGTTTTGTTGCCAAATTTATAAATAAATTAATCTGTAAATCTCAGTTTCTCCCTGTAAATTTCAGTTTCTCCCCTCAGTCTACCGTAGATAACAACATCCTCCAGAGAATCCTGACTCTAGGAGCACGGCCTGTTTTAGATTGCGCCTCCAACGGATTTGTACTCTGAGGAAATTCAAACTCAAAACAAGGAAATTTGTTTTACGTTATTTTTCCCCTATTTTTTCCCCTTGAATAGTATTGTAAACTCATATCAGCTAATATAGCAACTGTGGTAAAGCGTAGGTATAAGGTGGTCCAAGTTTCACTTTTCAGCTCTTTGAAAGTGCTTTAATCTTCGGATACTCTCGTCACAATCAACCCGAGACCCATCGGCAACATTTTCATCAGAAACATTGTCTCTCAAAAATCCAGCAAATTTCTACTCTCCAGACTTGTTTCGGAGACATTATTCTCGGCTTTTAGTATGTAGGTTTGTAGGTAATAGGCTAATAGGTTATAGGTTTTATCTTGAATGTTGCTCAACATTCTTCAACAATTGCGCAACTCTTGCGAACCAAATAATGTCCTCCGCGGGTACTGGGCTATAGAGTTACATTTTCCTCCAAAAGACAGAAAAGACTGTCCCACGTTATATCTCCATACCATAGCACCTGACGAGAGGGACACAGAGTGAGAGGGAAGAGGAAGCAGACGAATTTGTCAACAGATGAGAGGACGCTGAGACGAAAAGAAGAAGAAGAAAAAGGAGGAGGAGGAGGAGGAGGAGACGAAGGAAAGTTGTTGAAAATTCTATTATTTATGTGCTCCGGTGTTGTGTTCTTGGGAGAGTGCCTAAGAAAAGGTCTTCATTTTAATCTAATTTGGGTTCTGATCCAGTGTGCTTAGTGCACACTCCAATGTAAACATGGCCCTGAAGAAGATTCTCTTTTCCCACAGCATTTATCCCTCCTCCCTTAAGTTTATCTTGTGTATTTCTCAACTCGTTGGGTACACTTGACTTTAATGTTGCCACTAGGTACTTAGTGAACTTTGTGTTCAAATGCTGAAAAGCTCCGAGAATAAAAGAAACCCTTTTGTGTGACCAATAAGTATCTCTGTATGTATAACATCGCTGGCATTCTCTCTACCTTTCTGCAGCTCTATTCTGTGTCTTTATCCCTCCTTTTTCACCACTTATTGCTCTATCTCTCAGTATTTCTCTGAAATCCCCACTTTCTCTTCAAGCATGACGTCTAAACCAACTTCGTTTTCTCAGAAATTTTCTCCATTACGACCATTACTTCCTCACCTTCTGTCAGACAGCTATTTCCCGTGCAATACATCCCGGTAAGACAACACAATATTCTACAAAATGTTGCACTGTTTACACAATGTTCTTCGTTTCGAGCAACGAATTTATTACTTTTCTTGCGGGGTTTTCGTCCACCTATTTACCACACTGTACATAAATTCTCATTTGCCCTATAAATAGATAGTTTGTGTTACCAACCTATTAACCCTTTACCCTTAAAATAAATTTCTATTTAATCAATAAAAATAAAATGAACCAAATTAGAATATTAGGTAGGTAACTAGGTATCTCAGCATCGTAAACGAGAGAATATGTTTTTTGTGTATCTCCGTATTTCAATCTACTGCTATGCTCGTATGCATTGTACTCACTTGGAATTGTTGCATGGTGGGATAGGCGGCCATCATGGCGGGGGGTGTGGGCTGTTGCAGGCCAGCACCCTGAGCAGCCACTGCTGACGCCAATTGTTGACTCGGTAGTTGTGGCTGTGTAGGCCAGGCTGTGGTACCTGGCAGTTGCATACCCATTCGTCTGAAACCAAGGCGGAGTAATATGTTATAGCACGGTCAAACTTTCTTGACTTGGCGGGGAGGAGCGCTACCGCACTCCTTAAATACTTATTGTCTCCATGAAATACACAGGATGGCATAAGTTGGTACCTGATTGTTTTGGTAAAAATTCGTACTCCTTCCGAGTTATGATGGTCCATGGGGTTGATTTCTAGGGGCTTGTGGTTTTAGAAAATCTTTGATGTTCACTTTGCCTTGTCCTTGTCGTTATCTTCCACTCAAGGATTCATTATTGTTCTGGTAATTATTCAGAAGGCACGACAATGAAAAAGAAAGCTCCTTTTTGCGTTTAACCTGAACCTATAATAACACTGGTCTCTGCTCATTTGTGACAGCTCTTTTTGCAGCAATTTTGCATTGACGTGACTTCTGAGATGAAAAAGAAAGCTCCTTTTCGCGTTTAACCTGAACCTATAATAACACTGGTCTCTGCTCATTTGTGACAGCTCTTTTTGCAGCAATTTTGCATTGACGTGACTTCTGAACAAGTATCAATTATTGACGGTCTGTTGAGTAGATATCGAACTCACCCCATGTATCCTTGTTGATATCCGAATTGGCCGTACGTGTACCCTTGCATACCCTGCAGGAATTGGCCCTGCAGTTGAGCAGCCGCCGCCGTCGTTGGATAACTCTGAGGATACCAGTACCCCAACTGTTGACCGTACGTGGTGTAAGGAAATTGTGTGCTCGTTAGGGGCTGCAACAAAAGAGGAGAAAACGAACATGATTTTACAAGATTGTGATTGGGCTCTAGTGTCATGGCATATTATTATAGTTTGGCTAAAAACTTCTATTGATATATACTTGTACATAGTGATGTTGTTCAACAATGTTAAGAAAATGAAAAAAATAACATGTTTTTTTATAAAAAAAGGACACCTTAAATTTTTGTGGATGCCCTGTAACTGTGCACAATGAGTAGTAAACCTGATGATAGAGAGAAGAAGTAGAGGAATCCTGCACCAACTATGGCTTGTATCTTGCAAATAAGAAGGCTCTGTACGTGGCGAATTGTTGAAAACACTGTATTTAGCCAGACACAGCAAGTAAGTAATGGAAAAGCTCCTGCACCAACTATGACCTGTATCTTGCAAATAAGAAGGCTCTGTACGTGGCGAATTATTGAAAACACTGTATTTAGCCAGACACAGCCAGTAAGTAATGGAAAAGGATTTTGATTCCTCTCCTAGGCACTGAACTAATAGAAACATGAACGATAATTGATCGACTGCACGCCCACCATACAAAATTGTAAAACACACAGGTTGTGAAAATCGTTCAAGTTTTACATGCATACAATGCAGCTATAAAGCATGTTAACAAGAATTATGCATGCAAAACATGGATATTCTCTGAGACAATTCGTCAAACCCTTTATGTATTTTTAAAGAAATTCCACGAACTCGGGTTGTTGCGGATTATAGAACAGGAAACACTCGAGTTCCTGGAACTGTCAGTGTGAAGACAGGAAGTGAAAATTATACATAGGTGAAATACGGGGTGTAATGTAGTCCTAAATACTGGACTCTGCACAATATCGTCCCAGATTGGTTTGGCCATTAATATAATAGAATATACCCTGTTTATACTGCCAGAATGAGACTGAAAAGTCCCTTTACTCCTTTCGTGTTCCTCGTAAAAAGACCTTTAATTTTATTTGATATATAGGTCGACCAGGTTTGGATAAGTCCTTCTATGGGGACAGACAGACTGACAAACAGACGACACCGAAGCGAATACAGTAGTCCGTCCACTATACTTTTTTTTTATTACAATCGTAATAATAAAGGAAGGACGGGCTAAAATGGGATAAAACAATAAATAAAAAAAAAATGGCCAACTTGCTAATAATATGTATACAATGTTGTATATGTACAGACGGGGGAGAGAGGAGAGGAGAAAGGGGGAGAGAGGTAGAAGGGAGAGAGACAGGGAGGGGGCGAAAGAAGGAGAAAATTCAAAGAGAGGAGACAAAAGTGCAAACAAAATACGGTAGGTACGTAGACAAGGATGAAGATTATGAATAATGTAACATTTTAGCTGACAATACATCAGAGGCCAACTCTTCTCTCTCTCTCTCTCTTCAACTCTCTTTTTCTCCCTCTCTCTTTTCTCTCCAGTGGAATGAACCTCATTAAAATGAGGAACTTGTTGATGCAAATGATGATGCTGATGATGAAATGGTCTCCCATTGCAAAAACAAAAGGCAAAAGTTCAGACGGGGCAAATTAGTCAGAAATATCAGCCCGTCAAAGCATTTTGAGTGAATGCAAAGCAGGTAGAGAGTGACGTAGGTATAACTTTTCATTTAGAATATTATTAGAACTGAGGAGAATAGGGAGGAGGAGGAGGAGGAGGAGGAGGAGAAGGAGGAGGATGAGGAGGAGGAAGAGGAGAAGGAGAAGGATAAGAAGGAGGAGGAGGAGAAGGAGGAGGAGAAGAAGGAGGAGGATGAGGAGGAGGAGAAGGTATTAGTAAAAATGAGTAGGCGTCTCTAGCAGGTGGATTAAATTGAATAGAAGTTTCTTATTGAACCCTGTATTAGTTTAAAAATACATACAAACTTGTATAATTCAATGCACTAATTTCGAAAACTTGGAGAAATTTATACTTAAATATTATTATTTAATTAACTACATTTTTTCCTCTCCGGTTTTTAATTAATAAACTTTTTATTGAAAAAGAAGGGAAAAAAGAACAAGTATATCTAAAGAACTTCTGAATACCCCAGTTTGAGAATGAAGTTTCTAGGAAAATTTGAATAAAAAATAGCAAATAATCTCCATCTCCAAGAATCAGAGAACATATTTGCTCAAAACTTCCACTGCATACACTCCATTTGAATTGGTATGCAATCCTAATTTTAATGAATAATAAAAAAATGATCGGGTTAGGTTTCGGACTCTTCAAAATCTTGGCGTTTGTACAAAGAAATGTTAACATTCCAACACGGAGCTAATAATTATACTTATATGGAGATATGGAGAATTATAATTGTTTGCAGGTATTTATTTGTTCCAGGGATCTGCAAAAGCCCCAACATTGATGTCTGTAAAAGATGACATTATGTACTTACATTGAATTCTTCTCGGACCTGCCCTGACGTGGTGCTCCCGTTTGGATCCCCCGTTTCTTTACCCCACGAACATTTGACCGGCTGTCCGTTGATATCCGTATTATGAACGGCCACTATTGCGTGCGTTGCCGACTCTTTAGTGGCGAACCTGAAACAAAGAAATGGAGAGACAATTAGTGCCTGTCGGAGAGCAACAACAACAAAAGCCGTATTTTATTGTGACTTTTTTTTTATCGTCAACATGGCTGAACTAATGAGATTCCGCTTTGGACGTCCACACTTGCTCCACAAAGCGGAATCTCACAATCTAATTGGTTCAGTCATATTGACTAAAAAAAAGTCACCTAATAAAATAGAGCTAAAGTTGACTTCATGTCTGACCATCCAAAGCATTCCAAGGTTTCGTTGTCCTTGAACTTGGAATTGGATTATTACTTGGGTAAACTGGTGAAGACTTCCAGTTAGGTGTCTCTAAATCATAAATATGGGATTCTCTACTGAAGAGGGTTCTATATTTCTCCTACAAAAATCGGGTAATCAGTTAGAAATCTTAGCGTGGGTTCTTGAGTGAAAGACTTAGTAAGATTTTTTAAACCCTATTAATTGGAACTGACCTTTAACGTTAGTATTTTCCGTGTATTTTTCTAATCGCTTTCGGATTAGCTTTTCTATATTTCTGTATCATTTTTACTGCAATCTTTTATTTCTTCTTTGCTCAAGAGCCGTAGAAGTCTTACACTTTTTCCCCCAACTCTAAACTTCTCTCACTGTGCAGGTAAAAAGAACAACATAGAATAAGACACACAAGTCAATTGAAACTGTCAGTCAAAATTCAGCTTAAGATAAAAAAAAAAGAAGATTAGGGTGAGAGTGAGAGAAAGAGAGAGAGAGAGAGAGAGCATAGGTAAAAAACAACATGCTGTAATCTGTTTCTAGTCTCTTAGACCTTGTTTTTCGTGATATTTCTATTAGAAGATTAGGGTGAGAGTGAGAGAAAGAGAGAGAGAGAGCATAGGTAAAAAACAACATGCTGTAATCTGTTTCTAGTCTCTTAGACCTTGTTTTTCGTGATATTTCTATTAGATGTATGTAATAAATTCAATACTCTATTTCCATCGTTCAAAATCCACCTATACTTTTTTTGAAAGCTCCTCCCAAGTATAATATGCTAATTATAAATTCAATATGTAATAAATTCAATACTCTATTTCCATCGTTCAAAATCCACCTATACTTTTTTTGAAAGCTCCTCCCAAGTATAATATGCTAATTACTTCGTTAGAGAGCGCAAGATAGAGGGAGAGAAAGAAGGAGAGAGAGAGCGAGAGCTGCAATTCGTCAAACCCTTTATGTATTTTTAAAGAAATTCCACGAACTCCGGTTGTTGCGGTTTATAGAACAGGAAACATTCGAGTTCCTGGAACTGTCAGTGTGAAGACAGGAAGTGAAAATTATACAAATTATACATAGGTGAAATACGGGGTGCAATGTAGTCCTAAATACTGGACTCTGCACGATATCGTCCCAGATTGGTTTGGCCATTAATATAATAGAATATACCCTGTTTATACTGCCAGAATATGACTGAAAAGTCCCTTTACTCCCGCAGTCTAAACAAACGCTGCATGCAGAGAGAGAGAGAGCGAGAGAGAGAGAGAGAGAGAGAGAGAGAGAGAGAGAGAGAGAGAGAGAGAGAGAGAGAGAGAGGCAGAGCATTATTGAAAGTGGAGAAAAACATGGTCTGTCTTCAAACAAAGAACAAACTGGGCTCGTCCCTCCGGGAATTTTTAGCCCGTAGTTTATTCGAAATCAGTACCTATGTCCCTACCGAATTTGTTTAATATTTAGTTTAATATTAATATTTAATAACAAATATTGATTTGATTTTTGATTTTACTTTCCCAAAACCAGTTTTTTTGGTTTTTTGACTTTTTGTTTTTTTTTTTTGAAAAAATTTGCACCACCACTTTCTTATCTCCATAAGTCCATACCATAGCACCTGACGAGAGGGACACAGAGTGAGAGGGAAGAGGAAGCAGACGAATTTGTCAACAGATGAGAGGACGCTGAGACAAAAAGAAGAAGAAGAAAAAGGAGGGGGAGGAGGAGGAGGAGACGAAGGAAAGTTGTTGAAAATTCTATTATTTATGTGCTCCGGTGTTGTGTTCTTGGGAGAGTGCTTTTCCTGGTAGTAAAAAGTAAAGAACATGGGAAAACTTCCAGCGTTCTTTAGTCGACGGAGAGAGCAAGTCATTATTCAGTTTCTAATGATGATGGACGCAGCATATCTTTGTGCTAATGTTATGTTATGCAAAATGAAACAAAACACTGTAAGTGAAGCTAGACTGGTGAATCTAATAATCAAGCTCTTCCGTACCGAGATGTTAAAGCCCGCTCACACTTGTCGTTCAGAAAAAATCGTGTCATTTGTAGTGTGAACACTCTTACTGCCTACAAGACATTCGGATTAAAATCAGATGAAACTCAAGATCTTACACTCGTATTTATGAACAAGAATGATCGTTCTTAGATCAGTCTCAAGTCAAAATTGACCAATCAAATGCCTTGAGACTATGCTTGGCACGAACTTAAGAGCCAGCATTTTGTTCATAAATATGGGTGTGAGTGTGGAATATTGGGCATGACCTCGATCGATTATAGTGGTTACGACAGCCGCTTTAAACCGTCTAATGGGAATCTGCACTCCCTCTGCTTTTCAGTCTCCAGAACATCTGCTTGTATGCCCCAACATAGAGGAATCCTGCACCAACTATGGCCTGTATCTTGCAAATAAGAAGGCTCTGTACGTGGCGAATTGTTGAAAACACTGTATTTAGCCAGACACAGCAAGTAAGTAATGGAAAAGGATTTTGATTCCTCTCCTAGGTACTGAACTAATAGAAACATGAACGATAATTGATCGACTGCACGCCCACCATACAAAATTGTAAAACACACAGGTCGTGAAAATCGTTCAAGTTTTACATGCATACAATGCAGCTATAAAGCATGTTAACAAGAATTATGCATGCAAAACATGGATATTCTCTGCCTACATTACTATTAGAGGGTTTATTCCATTCATAAAAACCAAAGCACCATGGATTTTCCCCTCCCTAATCCGTCCCTTTCGGATAATTTTATGATCGGCCAATATTCCCCCCCACCACATGACCTTTTCCCCTGGACCACGTGATTATTACCTTTTCATGTGGCCAATCGGCAGGAGGGGAGACTAATCCAGGGTAGGGGAGGTAGACTCAATTTAGGGGAGGTAAGAGTCAGCCAGAGGAGGTGAGAAGAATTTATGTTGCTTCTTTTTAAAGGTTTCTGTTCTGGATTGGAATTTTAATTATTATTATTATTAGGGGGACATTAAAAGTTATGGCTGTATACAGGGAGCCAGTGGTAATGGAAAGGAATAGCTGGTGATAATAGAAAGGAAACACAACAGAGGGTTGTATGCTATATTCATGGGGATGAATCAGGTGCTTAGACAGGTTTGGTCCAGATACCCACAGGACTTTGAAAATTAGGTACGAGAAACTCTGATAGTTTTGGCAAGAAATATTGGAGTTGCCACATTTGGGTTATTGTCTAGCTCTTGATGAATTGACTTAGAAATTGCTATTATGTATTATGTGATTGAATATGAGATATTGCGAATATACCTACTGAGGGAATGAATAACTTCTTCAACAATTCCTACATGTTCCATACTGCCGATGCCGGCTGGTGATTTAGGACTACACTTTCAAATAAAGGTACTTAAGCACCTTAAACAAAGCAAAAGATCAATCCTAAAATATCCGTTTCCGCCAGTGTAAGCTACATCTACATGTCATATCTCAATTAAATCCAGAATCCCCACAGGAAGTCACTTTTCTTAGAATCTTCTCATTCTTCTGTTTCAGACTAATCAAAAATTATTTCCTTTGATTCGAATCCGGCTTGTGATGCCCAGCACTCAACGTCCTCTTCAAAAATTCAATGCTAAGTAAACTCAACAGGAAATCTCAGTCAAATCCTGAAGCTTTCCGAATTAGAAAGCAAAGAACGTTCTCTTCCGAGACAGTCTTTAGAGACTCATCTTTCCCGGGTAGGTACCTAATTATTTTAATGGAGGACCAAAGGTGAGGGCGTGGGTATCAGAATAGATATACCGTCGAAAGTATTTTTCATCATTTGCTCCCGAGTTAAAAAAGTAAGTAGAAAACATTTTGAATTTTTCGAACTGGTATATCTCCTTCTTCCGTTCTTTTCTCTATTAAATTAGAAAGTCGACAAACTCGAAATCTACTTTGCGTCTCACAGGGTGCATGAAAAGAGGTCCTAGTAATTAACCTCTCATCAAAAGATCCTGACGAATCACCTAGGTTAAACATCGTCGTGCGAGGTTGGTATCTGGAGGGAAGAGGATTCAAGCAGTTTATTTGCTGCTCCCTCATTCTGGAATTGTACTTATCAGGAACATACGAGTAATTGAATAATTCGATGAAGTTCAACATAAGTATAGCGAAAATTTGGAGATGGTACAATAACCTATAGCTCCTTCTTTGTACTTAGTAATATACCCACTTGGATGTTGTATTTCACCAATATTTATTCAATCATTAGAACTCCTGTTAAGCTAACAGCCAGTTAAGTTCCATTTAATTTGTATTGGTTTAACAGGGTAGTTAAGCTAACGGGCTGTTTGACGCTGGAAAGAAGGTTGGTGAAATCCACCATCAGCATAATAATTACACCTAGGTACTTATGATTACCTCTGAACTAACATAATTTAGAGAAAAACACAGATTTTTCATTTTATGATAACTTCATAACAGTTGATTGGTAAACCGATGAAAACAAACGTAGGCTAAATATCAATCAACCTGTCAAATGCTGGCGAAAGCTGAGTTTTTCAAAATGGCAGGTTATTGATTTACGCTTTCGAAAAGTTGGGTTGAAAGTTTTAATTAGCTTTTGATCAACTAGTGGGAGCTTAAATGTCATAGTCAGGGCTCGAGGACCCTGGTTTATAAATACCTTCTTTTTTTCCCTCTCTTTTTTCCGCCGTCAATTCTCTTCTCTTTAGCTTTCGCTATTCCGCTGGAGTCAAATTTAAAACGGTCGTACTCAGGGACGAATACATGGGGGGAGGTCCAAAAGAGATACCCCACCAAATAGCGCGTCCGATTTAGGTCTTCGTTAAAATTTATTAGGATTTTTTTCTTTTGAAAAGATAAGCAGCTAAAGACCAACATGGTTAAAATTATCAGGCTCCCGAAAAACATTTTGTTGGACGCCCTCCTAGAAATGTCTGATTGAGTTATAGAAAAGAACGACTCTTTTCACTCTTTTGAGCGGACTACTACTGAGTCAATGAGACGAATCCTAAACCTGTAACTCACTCTCCACTTCCTACGAGGTATAAAGAGTTAGGAGCTGACTCACTGACTGAGTCCACTGAAAAGAGTAGTTCTTTTTTTTATAGCTCACTCTTTATATCTCTCTGCTTCCTAGTTCCCTAAATGTCCAAAAGATCCTCCCTGCGTTTCCCCTATCTATGCCACCCCTATGTTTCTAATACAATACCTTTCCCTTTCCCCTTCTTCTTCTTCTTCCTATTCTATTCCCTGTCATGTCCCTTCCCCCCCCCCTTCCCTATCTAAACTACCTCATTGTTGCATAATGTATACTAATAAATTGTTTTCCTAATGGTATGTGTGGGACGGAGCGAGAGGAAGAGATTCTGTGTTATTGTTGTTATTTCTTTCTTCATATCTACACAATTTGGATTCTCTCACTCTCACCCTAATCTTCTTTTTTTTTTATCTTAAGCTGAATTTTGACTGACAGTTTCAATTGACTTGTGTGTCTTATTCTATGTTGTTCTTTTTACCTGCACAGTGAGAGAAGTTTAGAGTTGGGGGAAAAAAGTGTAAGACTTCTACGGCTCTTGAGCAAAGAAGAAATAAAAGATTGCAGTAAAAATGATACAGAAATATAGAAAAGCTAATCCACAATTTGGATTATTGCAAACCGGAAAGCTACCTGCTATTGATGAAAAAATATATCGATATATTCGGTTTTCTATTGCAAGCAGAAAGCTAGGTATGTACCTGTATATGTGATGAACTACAAACATACCTAATATGTCTCTGCCTAATCCATACTTTGTATTTTCGAAATCCTGCAAAATACAGTAACCAAACTGTTGCAGAGATTTAAAAACAATGATCTGCATTACAAATCTTCAGTTGAATTGAACCAAACTTTACTAGGGTCCAAAAGACAAGAAGACAAAAAAGAGACCATTATAAATATGAGTAAGATAATGATAATATTATAATAAAAGAGAACCCAAGGTAGAACTCTAATCCTGAGTTGCCGCAAAATTATCTTGAATGTTTCCATTCCGGTTGCGAAAAAATGTAATCAAAGTTTATAATATGGAAATAAAAAACTTTGAAAACTTTTTAAGGGACAAACATTTTAGGGATCGCTAGTATCCAAGAACTTTCTATGATAACTATTTTAATTTCAATAAATTTAATACCCAAGGTACATTAAATTGGACAGGATTTTTATCTTTTAAACAATGGAGCGAACAAAAAATGTGAAATTTAGTTGTGTTTTGTTCCATTGTGTCTTTCAATCAGCACTATGGCTGGATCAATTAAGTTTGTTATTGTCTACAAAATGGGCAATTATTGCTTTGTTATTATCTACAAAACGGGAAATTAAGTTTGTTATTCTCTACAAAATGGGCAATTATTGCTTATCAGAAGCTCATCTGAATTTCCTTTGGTTCACAGAATTTGCCCCATACAACACATGATGATACAACACAATACAGAAGCTCCCAACACACACCATTCAATCTGTGAAATTTAAAACAATTAGAAAAAGAAAATAATATTCTAGTTGATATAGGCGAGATAAACAGAGCTGTAGTAAGAGCTACATTGCAGAATTTGCAGATTCTACAGTGACTTAATGTAGTCGATGTAGATAAAGCATACTGATGCTGTAGTTCAATGAGCACAGATAAGGCAGATAAAAATTACAGACGAAATTGTAATCAAATGGACAAATGGACGAAATGGACAAACGAATCAAGGATCGACAAGTTGATCTGTTGAACGCCGAATTTCAAACTAATCAAATACGTAGGTATTTGGCTAACCTTCCTATACTGTGGTCAGAGAACGGTGAGCATAAAATTGGCGTTTATTTCGGTCCATAAAAATTCACCACAAAACCCCACATCCCACATTACTATTAGAGGGTTTATTCCATTCATAAAAACCAAAGCACCATGGATTTTCCCCTCCCTAATCCGTCCCTTTCGGATAATTTTATGATCGGCCAATATTCCCCCCCCACCACATGACCTTTTCCCCTGGACCACGTGATTATTACCTTTTCATGTGGCCAATCGGCAGGAGGGGAGACTAATCCGAGGTAGGAGAGGCTAATTCAAGGTAGGGGAGGTAAACTCAATTTAGGGGAGGTAAGAGTCAGCCAGAGGAGGTGAGAAGAATTTATGTTGCTTCTTTTCAAAGGTTTCTGTTCTGGATTGGAATTTTAATTATTATTATTAGGGGGACATTAAAAGTTATGGCTGTATACAGGGGGCCAGTGGTAATGGAAAGGAAAAGCTGGTGCTAATAGAAAGGAAAACAAGGGTTGTATGCTATATTCATGGGGATGAATCAGGTGCGTAGATAGCTTTGGTCCACAACCCACATGGCAAATAACCACAATCAGGACTTTGAGCAAGAAAATTTGGAATTGCCGAATTTGGGTTCTTAACAATAATATTAATTTGTCTCTTGATACATTGACTTGGAAATTGCTTTAGAATACTTTAGATGAATGAGTATGAGATATTACGAGTTACGATACGAATATACTGAGGGAATCACTTCTTCAATAATTCCTACATGTTCCATACTGACGGCTAGTGATACAGGGCTACACTATCACATAAAGGTATTTAAGCACCTTAAAACAAAGCAAGATCAGTGCTAAAATATCCGTTTCCGCCCTTGTACATCAATTAAATCTAAAATCCCCACAGGAAGTCACTTTTCTTAAAATCTTCTCATTCTTCTGTTTTAGACTAATCAAAAATTATTTCCTTTGATTCGAATCCGCCTTGTGATGCCCAGCACTCAACGTCCTCTTCAAAAATTCAATGCTAAGTAAACTCAACAGGAAATCTCAGTCAAATCCTGAAGCTTTCCGAATTAGAAAGCAAAGAACGTTCTCTTCCGAGACAGTCTTTAGAGACTCATCTTTCCCGGGTAGGTACCTAATTATTTTAATGGAGGACCAAAGGTGAGGGCGTGGGTATCAGAATAGATATAGTACCGTCGAAAGTATTTTTCATCATTTGCTCCCGAGTTAAAAAAAGTAAGTAGAAAACATTTTGAATTTTTCGAACTGGTATATCTCCTTCTTCCGTTCTTTTCATTCCCCCCCTCTCTCTCTCTCTCTGTCTCCCTCTCTCTATTAAATTAGAAAGTCGAAAAACTCGAAATCTACTTTGCATCTTACAGGGTGCATAAAAAGAGGTCCTAGTACTTTATTTCTCATCATCCAACTTAACCTCTCATCAAAAGATCCTGACGAATCACAGGTTAAACATCGTCGTGCGAGGTTGGTATCTGGACGGAAGAGTATTCAAACAGTTTATTTGCTGCTCCCTCATTCTGGAATTGTAGTTATCAGGAACATACGAGTAATTGAATAATTCGATGAAGTTCAACATAAGTATAGCGAAAATTTGGAGATGGTAAAATTACCTTGCTTCTTCTTTGTATTTAGTAATATACTTGGATGTTGTATTTCACCAATATTTATTCAGTCATTAGAACTCCTGTTAAGCTAACAGCCAGTTAAGTTCCATTTAATTTGTATTGGTTTAACATTAACAGGGTAGTTAAGCAAACGGGCTGTTTGACGCGGGAAAGAAGGTTGGTGAAATCCACCATCAGCATAATAATTACACCTATGTACCTATGATTACCTCTGAACTAACATAATTTAGAGAAAAACACAGATTTTTCATTTTATGATAACTTCATAACAATTGATTGGTAAACCGATGAAAACAAACGTAGGCTAAATATCAATCAACCTGTCAAATGCTGGCGAAAGCTGAGTTTTTCAAGTTGTTATTATTATTATTGTTGTTGTTTTCCTGGTCCTGTAGGTCCTGTCCTGTCCTGTCCCATCAGAGATCCTGTAGGAGCCTTTTTTTTCTGGGCGACCTCTGCAGTTCACTCAACTTTCTTTTCAAGTCAATTTAGCTCACCAGGACCGCCAGCTTGAAAACAAACCGTCCATTAACAGGTCTTATATCAAATACATAGCTAACTATTTAGGTACACGTGAAGAAAAAAAAATGGAAAAATACATTACAACTGATGTAGGGGAGGTAAGAGGAAAGGAGGAGGGGAAGGGAGGCGCTAACTTTATAGATTGAATTAACTATTTAGGTACACGTGAAGCAAAAAAATGGAAAAATACATTACAACTGATGTAGGGGAGGTAAGAGGAAAGGAGGAGGGGAAGGGAGGCGCTAACTTTATAGATTGAATTACACTTGTCATTTTGTAAGAGGAGGAGGAGGAGGTGGTGGTAAGGAGGTATGTCTCTTATATCATCTTGAGTGATATCAAATTTATTCGTCTCATCATTACACTGGAGATCATTAACAGGTCTTATATCAAATACATAGTTAACTATTTAGGTACACGTGAAGAAAAAATAAATGGAAAAATACATTACAACTGATGTAGGGGAGGTAAGAGGAAAGGAGGAGAGGAAGGGAGGCGCTAACTTTATAGATTGAATTACACTTGTCATTTTGTAAGAGGAGGAGGAGGTGGTGGTAAGGAGGTATGTCTCTTATATCATCTTGAGTGATATCAAATTTATTCGTCTCATCATTACACTGGAGAGAAAACTTTTACCTCCCCTCCTTTCCTTATAATCTCTCCCTTCCCCTCCACCCATGGAGTAGCGAACGTCAGAAGTCCTGAGCGAAAAGGCGTTTTATTTTTAAAGATTTTCAGGGCTCCTGTAAGGTCCAATAAAGAACAAATTCAGAATCAAGAAGGAAATATCTTTTAAAACATTAATTTATTGAACACTGATTTACACTCCCCTCCTTTCCTTATAATCTCTTCCTTCCCCTCCACCCATAGAGTAGCGAACGTCAGAAGTCCTGAGCGAAAAGGCGTTTTATTTTTAAAGATTTTGAGGGCTCCTGTAAGGTCCAATAAAGAACAAATTCAGAATCAAGAAGGAAATATCTTTTAAAACATTAATTTATTGAACACTGATTTACTAAAATCAAGTATCTCGGACTAACCATTCGATAGAGTCGATATGTAACAAACAAACCAGATAGGTAAACTAAACTCCTAAAGTCTAACTTTTCAGACGAGAATTTCATTATCCTCCGATTTGCCCACAGCATCTCATGAGAGGTGCCCCCTCTTGACTCATCATTTTATAAGCTGTTTTGATTTACTAAAATCAAGTATCTCGGACAAACCATTCGATAGAGTCAATATATTATGTAACAAACAAACCAGATAGGTAAACTAAACTCCTAAACTCTAACATTTCAGACGAGAATTTTATTATCCTCCGATTTGCCCACAGCATCTCATGAGAGGTGCCCCCTCTTGACTCATCATTTTATAAGCTGTTTCGAATTTGATTCCTCATTTCTGTCACAATGAAAAACCAACTTTTCCAATTTTGTTTTCAATAAAAAATCACCGGTACTTGAGCTGCGGAGAGACAATTAGGTGCCTGTCGGAGAGCAACAACAAGAAAAGCCGTATTTTATTGTGACTTTTTTTTATCGTCAACATGGCTGAACTAATGAGATTCCGCTTTGGACGTCCACACTTGCTCCACAAAGCGGAAGCCCTATTAATTGGAACTGACCTTTAACGTTAGTATTTTCCGTGTATTTTTCTAATCGCTTTCGGATTAGCTTTTCTATATTTCTGTATGGGAATGATACGTGGATATTTATCTGTTACCTTTTAATAGATTTGCTTTCCACTGGGAATAGAACTGTAACTTACCTCACAAAAGCGTAACCTTTATCTTTGAAAACTCGAATTTCCACTGTGCAGCTGTGCAAGGGGTTGATTTGCAACCTTTGGGGTGAACTGGACGAAAAAAAAGTTTCTAAAAATGTCAAAGGAAATAGCCCTAATGCCCAGGAAAACAGTTTGAGTATAAATTCGGTTTAACTTTAACTCTTGGATTGAGCTGTTTGATTGGATAAAAAATTTGAAATCAACCAATGAAATTGTTGCTTCAAAAAGTTACTTGAACCAAGTTTGAACTCGAATAGTGGTTCCGGCCATAGTAGGCATAATATAATAGAAATAGAAAGTAATAAGTAGTCTACATGAAAAAGTAATCGATAGTAATACACTATCACTATACCTAGTGAAATATTTGCCAACATGTTCGAATTAAGGGGAGAAGGGGGAATATTATAAAGTCATTCCATATTTCAATACTTTTGACAGTTGTGAAATTGAAATATCTTCTTTTGAAAAA
Organism: Diaphorina citri; assembly: GCF_000475195.1. Classification (NCBI taxonomy): domain Eukaryota; kingdom Metazoa; phylum Arthropoda; class Insecta; order Hemiptera; family Psyllidae; genus Diaphorina; species Diaphorina citri. The sequence goes on from NW_007378729.1 coordinate 40,225, forward strand.
ATAAAGCATGGGCAATATTTTGATCTAAACTTAGATACAGTGTGGCAGCACAGAATAGTTTTTCTTGGAGTTTTTTTCCTGGCATATACGAGTATAACACAAATAGTTTTTTCAGAGGTTTTTTTTTTTCCTGAAATTCTCTTCCTGCAAACGGAGTAACTGAGCTGTCTAAAAAATACCTAGATGTCTCAGAAAAGAAAGCAGGTCATACCTAATAATATCATTATCTTAACAGACACCTGGCTGCTTTAAGTCTAGATATTTTTAAATAGATACAGTGTGACAGTACAGAATAGTTTTTTCTTGGAGTTTTTTTCCTGGTATATACGAGTATAACACAAATAGTTTTTTCAGAGTTTTTTTTTATCCTGAAATTCTCTTCCTGCAAACGGAGTAACTGAGCTGTCTAAAAAATAGATGTCTCAGAAAAGAAAGCAGGTCATACCTAATAATATCATTATCTTAACAGACACCTGGCTGCTTTAAGTCTAGATATTTTTTTTTTTTTTAAAGAGGTTTGACAGAGGGAACTGTAACTGCTATGGTCTTATCGTCCCGAAATCGAAGAGAAAAGGAAGACGATATTTTTAATTCTTCCTATGATCTAAAACCCACACAACTTCCTGTAAATAGACTACAAGGTGACTTCTTGTTCCACTACAACCAATTCTTCCTATGATCTAAAACCCACACAACTTCCTGTAAATAGACTACAAGGTGACTTCTTGTTCCACTACAACCCTGTATATGCATATTACCTATGTCTGCGTACAGTAGAGTCTTGTATTCTTCTCTATTTAATATAATATCTTTTATTTATGACATCGCTCCCATAAATCAGAGCAACCTGGGTATTTTTCTTCATATGTGTAATACCTATATTATAATAGCTCACTCCTTCCAGCTTCCCTCTTTTCCTATGATATATATTATTTTATTTAATATATTTACTTCAGCTTCTCCTTCTCTCTTCTCCTTCTCCCTTCTCCTTCTCCCTCCTCCTCCTCCGCCTCTTCTTCTCCTTCTCCTTCCTCGTCTTCCTTTTCTTCGTGTTCTTCTTCCCTTTTTTCTCTTTTATTCTTTTTTTACGAAGAACGATAACATATTTTCCCAGAACATTTCCACGCCATATCGCGTTGTCTTGCATCGTCTTAGAATATCAAAAGTTTCCATCTTCACCTCTTCAGACCCGACGACTAGTGTTCTTTCTTCCTGTTCAGGATGTGGAATGTCATTGGTTCATTGGTGGAGATTAGCTTTTGTTCTTTTACTTTATCTACATTAAGCTTTAGAAATTCAAAAGCCTTAAAAAAAGGAATTTTTACTGTGCTTGTCGAAAAACACACTTTAATAAGCTTTTTGACTTGACTTGGACCCAAAGTTCAGATCCAAGTTAACTGTGCTAACCAATACACCACTGAGCTTTATTTATTTTTTATTTCTGTGAGTTTTGAAGAAGATTTTTTTCTGTGAATTTTCAAATTGTTTCCATAATTATTTTGGTTAATTAATTTGATCCATATCCGTTTCTGTAAAGTGTCTGAAAGTCGTGGAATGTCATTGGTTCACTGGTGGAGATTAGCTTTTGTTCTTTTACTTTATCTACATTAGGCTTTAGAAATTCAAAAGCCTTAAAAAAAAGGAACTGTGCTTGTCAAAAAACACACTTTAATAAGCTTTTTGACTTGACTTGAACCCAAAGTTCAGATCCGAGTTAACTGTGCTAACCAATACACCACTGAGCTTTATTTATTTTTTATTTCTGTGAGTTTTGAAGAAGATTTTTTTTCTGTGAATTTTCAAATTGTTTCCATAATTATTTTGGTTAATTAATTTGATCCATATCCGTTTCTGTAAAGTGTCTGAAAGTTATTTTGTCACATCCACTAACACTCCTTTCTGTAACAATTCCTCAAACACATGGTTTCTCCCTGTCCTCTCCCTTTCCTGTGCAAGGATGTGAAGATGTCACCTGCTATGTACACCTTCATCCTCACCTACTTCTCTTCCATATTCTCCTTCCCATTCCCCTTTTGTTCCTCTCCTTTTTCCTACTCACCCTTTTTTCCCCTTTGTCCTTCTCTTTCTCTTCCATTTCTTCTTATTTTCCTTCTTCTTCCTCCCCCTCCTTCTCCTCTTCCTTCTCCTCCTCCTTCTTTTCCTTTATTTTCCACCTACAATTTCCACCTCATTCTTCTCGCCCCTTCTTCCTTTTCTTTTCACCTCCTCCTCCTCCTCCTCCTCCTCCTTTATTTTATATTTTCTCTCCCCCAGTATAATAATAAAACGAAACATAACTTCTACATTTTGAGGTGAAAATTTATGTCCTCCTCCTCCTTTATTTTATATTTTCTCTCCCCCAGTATAATAATAAAACGAAACATAACTTCTACATTTTGAGGTGAAAATTTATATCATATAAAGCAATTTCCAAGTCAATGTATCAAGAGACAAATAAAAATTATTGTTAAGAACCCAAATTCGGCAATTCCAAATTTTCTTGCTCAAAGTCCTGATTGTGGTTATTTGCCATGTGGGTTGTGGACCAGTGTTCTAATGTGTACTAATCTTTCAAGGAGAAAATGTTATAGACTTTGACTACCTTAAGAAACAGTATGGCTCAATAATGAGTTGAGTCAACTTCTATGTAATTAGGGTTTTCTCTTGTTTACTTATATTTTGCATTTACTTTACATTTTCTTCTTGTATTTTTAATTATTTTATTCCTAATTTCTTTATCACTTTATACATTTTTCTCATACTGGGTGATTTCAAATTCCTTTCCACTTGTTTCTTATTGTTCACCTTTATTTATTTTCATTTTTTAGATCTTATTCAAATAGACCATCTCTTCTATAAATTGTGCGGAAGCAGCTAGACTTTGTTTAAAATAATAATAAATAAATAATAAAAATACACGTCTATTTGTTTTCTTATCCACCATTCCATCCCATGTCTTACCGAGCCACCCTGTATATAAACTGCTAACTTAGTTCATAATAAGTTTGACAAGTATTTTCATTTCTTTCCCTGTAACATACAGAATATTTCCGTTATATTTTTCATATTATGTACGTGTTAGAGTACGTCTTTATTTTGTGTTTATTCTTAACATATTCTTCATTCCATTTCTTATACCTACTATTTTCATTTTATTTCAGTACTTTCCTTTTATGAAATTTTTTCTTTAGTTTCTTTGATTTCATCGTTTTCTGATTGAATATCTTCACGATATATTTTTATTTATTTTTCTATTTTAAAAAATTGAATTTTCTGACGGTGTGAAATCATTAATTTCCTATAAAAAGATGCTGATTGGGTTTTGATTTACCTTACTTACTCCAGATTCTTTTTTTCTCTCAATTAGGGTGCTCAACTGCTCAAATTGTATAAATTTATAGTCACTTATGTACCTAGCAATTGATTTTTTCTCATATTGAATCTGTTCTACAAAAGGTCATTTTTTGGGTAACGAAGAAAAGTAACTTTTTTTTCAACTCACTAAGAAAGAGTGGTCAAAAATGTGTCAAATAGTCACTTATGTACCTAGCAATTGATTTTTTCTCATATTTAATCTGTTCTACAAAAGGTCATTTTTTGGGTAACGAAGAAAAGTAACTTTTTTTTCAACTCACTAAGAAAGAGTGGTCAAAAATGTGTGGTACTCGTATGTGAGAGGACTAAGAGGGTAAAGGTTAGAGAGTAAAAGTAAGGGAGGGAGACAGAGTGAAAAAGAAGGAAAAATGGGGGAAGAAAAGGGACTTAAGAGACAGAAGGGAGAAACAGAGATTATTTCTATGCAATTTGGATTTCTTTGGCTTCTCAGTTCGTGAATTTCAGCTCTGATAGGCTCTTAATAATGTACAAAAATGTGTTTAGGAAAATTATCAATGTGGAGAAGGACTCATTATTCATTGAAAAACACTTTGTTTCTGTTTCAGCCAATACGAAACCTTTGACGTTCGATGAAGTGTATAATCAATCTAGTCCAAACAATTGCACGGTGTACTGTGGCGGTCTAACTAACATGCTCTCAGAGGAACTCATGCAAAAGACATTTCAGCCCTTCGGTTCAATTCAAGAAATTCGAGTTTTCAAAGATAAAGGTTACGCTTTTGTGAGGTAAGTTACAGTTCTATTCCCAGTGGAAAGCAAATCTATTAAAAGGTTAACAGATAAATATCCACGTATTATTCCTTTTCGTAAATGCATGACTTGGTTCTGATCCGATAGATATTTACATTGGGGTCTTTTGAAGCCAAAACTTCCAAAATTTACACTAATAATTGTGGACCAAAGCTATCTACGCACCTGATTCATCCCCATGAATATAGCATACAACCCTTGTTTTCCTTTCTATTAGCACCAGCTTTTCCTTTCCATTACCACTGGCCCCCTGTATACAGCCATAACTTTTAATGTCCCCCTAATAATAATAATTAAAATTCCAATCCAGAACAGAAACCTTTGAAAAGAAGCAACATAAATTCTTCTCACCTCCTCTGGCTGACTCTTACCTCCCCTAAATTGAGTTTACCTCCCCTACCTTGAATTAGCCTCTCCTACCTCGGATTAGTCTCCCCTCCTGCCGATTGGCCACATGAAAAGGTAATAATCACGTGGTCCAGGGGAAAAGGTCATGTGGTGGGGGGGGAATATTGGCCGATCATAAAATTATCCGAAAGGGACGGATTAGGGAGGGGAAAATCCATGGTGCTTTGGTTTTTATGAATGGTATCGAGGTCATGCTCAATATTCCACACTAAGATCTTGAGTTTCATCTGATTTTAATCCGAATGTCTTGTAGGCAGTGAGAGTGTTCACACTACACACGACACGATTTTTTCTGAACGACAAGTGTGAGCGGGCTTTAACACCTCGGTACGGAAGAGCTTGATTATTAGATTCACCAGTCTAGCTTCACTTACAGTGTTTTGTTTCATTTTGCATACCATAACATTAGCACAAAGATATGCTGCGTCCATCATCATTAGAAACTGAATAATGACTTGCTCTCTCCGTCGACTAAAGAACGCTGGAAGTTTTCCCATGTTCTTTACTTTTTACTACCAGGAAAAGCACTCTCCCAAGAACCCAACACCGGAGCACATAAATAATAGAATTTTCAACAACTGCCCTTCGTCTCCTCCTCCTCCTCCTCCTCCTTTTTCTTCTTCTTCTTTTCGTCTCAGCGTCCTCTCATCTGTTGACAAATTCGTCTGCTTCCTCTTCCCTCTCACTCTGTGTCCCTCTCGTCAGGTGCTATGGTATGGAGATATAACGTGGGACAGTCTTTTCTGTCTTTTGGAGGAAAATGTAACTCTATAGCCCAGTACCCGCGGAGGACATTATTTGGTTCGCAAGAGTTGCGCAATTGTTGAAGAATGTTGAGCAACATTCAAGATAAAACCTATAACCTATTAGCCTATTACCTACAAACCTGCATACTAAAAGCCGAGAATAATATCTCCGAAACAAGTCTTGAGAGTAGAAATTTGCTGGATTTTTGAGAGACAATGTTTCTGATGAAAATGTTGCCGATGGGTCTCGGGTTGATTGTGACGAGAGTATCCGAAGATTAGAGTACTTTCAAAGAGCTGAAAAGTGAAACTTGGACCACCACCTACGCTTTACCACAGTTGCTATATTAGCTGATATAAGTTTACAATACTATTCAAGGGAAAAAATAGGGGAAAAATAACGTAAAACAAATTTCCTATGCCTGAGTCCCAAAACTGACACCGTATGTTGTAAAAATGTAAAAATCCTGTGCGGTGGAGGACAAAATACCTAGGTGACTAAGACCAAGGCCTGGTTTTACAGTCTAATATATTCAATCTTCGAGCTAATCATAGACTTTCAACATTTAGACATTGCGTCGATAACATAGGAATAATAAATTGTTTGATGCTGATTTGCTTAAAACCCTGCAGTTCCATTTTGACTTGTGTCGCATAAAATTGTTTCCGCTACCCGCTATTCTTCCTGACTGATATCTCTCACCTCTTCCGCCCTCTATTTTCGTTGACATATGCCTTCCGTCTAATCTACCTTGTATACCTGCTGACTTGGAAAAAGTTCTGATCCACCCTGAATTCCGCACTGATTTATGTACCCTGTATACCTGCTGACTCGGAAATAGTTCCGATCCACCCTGAATTCCGCACTCGCTGATTTAGGTACCCTGTATACCTGCTGACTCGGAAAAAGTTCTGATCCACCCTGAATTGCTGACTCGCTGATCCATCCTGAATTTCTCGCAGAGGGAGTCACGTAAAACCCTGCAGTTCCATTTTGACTTGTGTCGCATAAAATTGTTTCCGCTACTCGCTATTCTTGCTGACTGATATCTCTCACCTCTTCCGCCCTCTATTTTCGTTGACATATTATGCCTTCCGTCTAATCTACCTGGTATACCTGCTGACTTGGAAAAAGTTCTGATCCACCCTGAATTCCGCACTCGCTGATTTAGGTACCCTGTATACCTGCTGACTCAGAAAAAGTTCTGATCCACCCTGAATTACTGACTCGCTGATCCATCCTGAATTTCTCGCAGAGGGAGTCACGTAGCTCTACTGCATTAGCAGTGTAAGATGATATTAAACGAAACTTATAGCTAGTTTTATTTTTATAAGAGCAGGAATCCTCCTGTTTTCTCTTCCTTCTCCTCCTCCGTCTTTACCTTCTTTTTTTCCCTCTCTTTTTTCCGCCGTCAATTCTCTTCTCTTTAGCTTTCGCTATTCCGCTGGAGTCAAATTTAAAACGGTCGTACTCAGGGACGAATACATGGGGGGAGGTCCAAAAGAGATACCCCACCAAATAGCGCGTCCGATTTAGGTCTTCGTTAAAATTTATTAGGATTTTTTTCTTTTGAAAAGATAAGCAGCTAAAGACCAACATGGTTTATTATTATCTTCTGCTGTCGTTAGGAAACTTCTGTTTTTGTTTTTCGCAAGTTCATCTTCATATTTTTCTATTTCTTCAGCTTGACTAACGCGAACTCTCATTATACCCTCGTGCTTCTCTTCATTTACACTGTTCCATGTTGTTATTGCTGTTAACGTTTTGTTTTGTTCCATTGTGTCTTTCAATCAGCACTATGGTTGGATCAAGGTCATTAAGTTTGTTATTCTCTACAAAATGGGCAATTATTGCTTATCAGAAGTTCATTTGAATTTCCTTTGTTGGTTCACAGAATTTGCCCCATACAACGCATGATGATACAACACAATACAGAAGCTCCCAACACACACCATTCAATCAGTACACAAAAACCATTCCCATGATGCTCTTCCTACACTTTGAGGTCACTCTATTATCTCAATACGTGGATCAACATAACCACCAATGTATTTCCTCATGCGACCTCTACAACGGGGAGTCCCGTAGGTGTTTTCAAAACAATAAACGTTCTCGATCATACGAACAAAAGCAATAAGAGATCATTTTGTACTAATGATAACAAGTATACTTTAAAAGGGACATTATTGGTAACAAGCACGGGGAAACAATATCAAAGGGCATAAAGAAACAATTATTATAACACCGCACTGCAACTTTTCCATTGTTTGGTCGCACTTGAATAGTTTGGCCGCAATATTGAAGCCTCAACAGGAACAGGAGTGGATTTATAATTTCAAGTACACCAGATATTGCAATATTTATTTTGTTTCTTTCATGGTACTGAGTCAATGAGACGAATCCTAAACCTGTAACTCACTCTCCACTTCCTACGAGGTATAAAGAGTTAGGAGCTGACTCACTGACTGAGTCCACTGAAAAGAGTAGTTCTTTTTTTTATAGCTCACTCTTTATATCTCTCTGCTTCCTAGTTCCCTAAATGTCCAAAAGATCCTCCCTGCGTTTCCCCTATCTATGCCACCCCTATGTTTCTAATACAATACTTTTCCCTTTCCCCTTCTTCTTCCTATTCTATTCCCTGTCATGTCCCTTCCCCCCCCCCTTCCCTATCTAAACTACCTCATTGTTGCATAATGTATACTAAACATTTTTCTATTTTCAAGTCCAATATTGTACGATGTAAAGGCACAATGAAAAACTCTATTAGGTAGGTAATATCTTTTCTTCTTCTTCATAATCATCCTGATGTGTTTCATAAAACACCGCATAGCATAAGTCCCTCCACAAAATCCACCACGCTTTCCATCGTTCAATGTTTGTTATGCTTTTTCCTATTTGCGCTTTTGCAAATACTCAAACGCGTGTACAAATGGGGTTTCTACAAACACCGCATAGCATAAGTCCCTCCACGCTTTCCATCGTTCAATGTTTGTTATGCTTTTTCCTATTTGCGCTTTTGCAAATACTCAAACGCGTGTACAAATGGGGTTTCTAATTAATAATAAACTAAATATAGGAGAGAAGTACGAGTACAAAATGGGGATGCCTGAATCTACATAATACTCGTCATACATAGCAATGGTGTGTAGTGTATACAGGAGGACTGGCTTGGATAGAAAAGCAAACAGAATTCGTCTGAGGAACTCTAACTCAATCTATGTTATTTAGAAAATTGAGTTTCATACATTATTAGTGTAAATTTTGGAAGTTTTGGCTTCAAAAGACCCCAATGTAAATATCTATCGGATCAGAACCAAGTCATGCATTTACGAAAGGGAATAATATTTTTGTCGACTCATCAGTTGCAGCAGCTACAACAATGGGGGAAAGGCTTTTTTTTCCTTTTGGTTGAATGCAAAGCTTTCATTTCCATTGGAGATATAAGTATGAGCTTTGGGTTCGATTAACTCTTTTGTACAATTATCAAGAGCCTATCAGAGCTGAAATTCACGAACTGAGAAGCCAAAGAAATCCAAATTGCATAGAAATAATCTCTGTTTCTCCCTTCTGTCTGTAGTAATATTAGTAATGATGATGTTATAAACAATCATTTCCACTGGCCCCTCACATGCTTAGGGGCCAGTGGAAATGATGGCATACGACATAATGTGGCCTTAGCAGATGAAAGGGTTGTCCCTCACATATTAAATTATTACCCAGGCAATACTGAAATTTAAAAAATATTAGCTGACCCTTTATTTAGAGGACAATAGTAAAACGTGGGTGAATCGTGTAAATATTGTTACATTTGAGTGCCACTTGAAGAAGTTGATTTATGTCCTCTTCCACTATGGATTATTGAATTATTTATGAAGTATTTCACTAGTAAAATAGGCAAGTTTTACGTACAGTATTAGTGTGAGTAAGAAGCGCTGTGGGAAAAGATGGTCATGGCATGGACCAGATAAAAGAATAAAAAACGAAATAGACTTTATTGTAAGCTTACAGATTGTAAGCGATTAGTCCAAGATGTCGAAACTATCGGAAAAAAGTTCTTTGATACATCATCCGACCATAGACCTGTCCGAGCTCATACAAAATGGGCAATTATTGCTTATCAGAAGTTCATTTGAATTTCCTTTGGTTCACAGAATTTGCCCCATACAACACATGATGATACAACACAATACAGAAGCTCCCAACACACACCATTCAATCAGCACACAAAAACCATTCCCATGATGCTCTTCCTACACTTTGAGGTCACTCTATTATCTCAATACGTGGATCAACATAACCACCAATGTATTTCCTCATGCGACCTCTACAACGGGGAGTCCCGTAGGTGTTTTCAAAACAATAAACGTTCTCGATCATACGAACAAAAGCAATAAGAGATCATTTTGTACTAATGATAACAAGTATACTTTAAAAGGGACATTATTGGTAACAAGCACGGGGAAACAATATCAAAGGGCATAAAGAAACAATTATAACACCGCACTGCAACTTTTCCATTGTTTGGTCGCACTTGAATAGTTTGGCCGCAATATTGAAGCCTCAACAGGAACAGGAGTGAACAATAAACGTTCTCGATCATACGAACAAAAGCAATGAGATCATTTTGTACTAATGATAACAAGTATACTTTAAAAGGGACATTATTGGGAACAAGCACGGGGAAACAATATCAAAGGACATAAAGAAACAATTATAACACCGCACTGCAACTTTTCCATTGTTTGGTCGCACTTGAATAGTTTGGCGGCAATATTGAAGCCTCAACAGGAACAGGAGTGGATTTATAATTTCAAGTACACCAGATATTGCAATATTTATTTTGTTTCTTTCGTGGTCGTCTTTCAGGCTTTATGTTGAGAGATACAATGTGTATTTTTCTATTTTCAAGTCCAATATTGTACGATGTAAAGGCACAATGAAAAACTCTATTAGGTAATATCTTTTCTTCTTCTTCATAATAAATACCTAGGACCTAGGTGACTAAGACTAAGGCCTTGTTTTACAGTCTTATATTCAATCTTCGAGCTAATCATAGACTTTCAACATTTAGACATTGCGTCGATGACATAGGATCATAGGAATAATACATTTTTATATAATAAATTTTTTGATGCTGATTTGCTTAAAACCCTGCAGTTCCATTTTGACTTACATATGTCGCATAAAATCCTTTCTGTATATTTGCAGACTCATGTCTACTTTCTATTCTTGCTGACTGATGTCTCTCACCTCTTCCGCCTTCTATTTTCGTTGACATATGCCTTCCGTCTAATCTGTTGACATATGCCTGTATCCTGTATACCTGCTGACTTGGAAAAAGTTCTGATCCACCCTGAATTCCGCACTCGCTGATTTAGGTACCCTGTATACCTGCTGACTCGGAAAAAGTTCTGATCCACTCTGAATTCCACACTCGCTGATTTAGGTACCCTGTATACCTGTAATACCTGCTGACTCGGAAAAAGTTCTGATCCACCCTGAATTGCTGACTCGCTGATCCATCCTGAATTTCTCGCAGAGGGAGTCACGTAATGTAGCGATTTAAAGTTTTATTCGAAAGAATACAAGGTTACTAGGTAGGATCCAAGTATTTGAAAGTTTTACTCGAAAAAGAAAAGAGGAAAAAAAGAATACAAGGACAGGAATGGATGATTTCGGGAGATAGAGAGACGTAAGTAAACAGAAGACAATATCTACGAGAAAACTTTTTTAATGACACATCCGCGACAGGAAGAATTTGTGCTGCTTAACAACGAAGCAGTGGGGTGGATCGAAAGAAAGAATAGTGTCAACAAGAAAGAAATAATTATTTTGCCAATAAAGAAGAACAAAATAATGATTAGAACAAACGATGATTGATTTTCCGTTTGAACAAATTCAATTTTACTACACTAAACGGCCTAGGTCCACAAAAGATCTAGTATACACTTTAGGACAAGGTTTCCTTTTGATCAACCAAAATACCTACATGGTCTAGAACTTTTGATGTAGCAAGATCCCTGGACTAGAACGGCCTAGTACACTTTAGGACAAGGTTTCCTTTTGATCAACCAAAATACCTACATGGTCTAGAACTTTTGATGTAGCAAGATCCCTGGACTAGAACAGCCTAGGTCCACAAAAGATCTAGTACACTTTAGTAGGACAAGGTTTCCTTTTGATCAACCAAAATACCTACATGGTCTAGAACTTTTGATGTAGCAAGATCCCTGGACTAGAACTTTAGAAGGACTTGCGTACGAACAAAAAGGTCGTTTCCTTATTGACGCATATTGCATAACATCATTTGAAAAATGGAAAACTGTCTCCCACCGCGGAGTTCTTGCAATTCCCAGTCAAATAGTTTCCCAACATGTCAAGGAAAGCTCATGGAATATATGGGGAGAACACAAATTCAAGGAGACGAGGAAGATTGAAGAGAAAAAGAAATGGAACTTCTTTGAGTTATTTTTACATCTTTTTTTCTCTTCTCCCTTCCAACATGTCAAGGAAAGCTCATGGAATATATGGGGAGAGCACAAATTCAAGGAGACGAGGAAGATTGAAGAGAAAAAGAAATGGAACTTTTTTGAGTTATTTTTACATCTTTTTTTCTCTTCTCCCTTCCATCTTGCTTTCTTTTTCTCTTTTCTTGAGGAAACTTTTCGCATTTTCTTTCGTTTCTCTTCGAGTGAAAATCCTCAGAGGATACGAATTTGTCATGACCCGTTAATTCTTCCTTCAACTTGTTTCCCCTCGTATTCTACCCCACCTTGTCCTTTGTTCTCCTCCTCCTCCTCTTTATTCTTATCTTCTGCTGTCGTTAGGAAACTTCTGTTTTTGTTTTTCGCAAGTTCATCTTCATATTTTTCTATTTCTTCAGCTTGACTAACGCTTCTTATAATTATATAACGAGTAACAGGACAACACGTTCTCCTGGAATACTGTGAGTGCGCGATCATACATGGACAATATGAGGAAGCTCCTAGGAACCAAATGTTTCCTGGCGCGTGGCTGTACCTAACTAGCAACTAGGAAAATATCAGTGTAATAAAACTACATTTTGACCCTAATAATGTCAAGGGTAAAACCCTTACCACCCTGAGAACGGCCATTGGAACAAGCTACGAGATGTAATGGTAGTGAACACCTCAGAATAAAGTTCCCCGACTCAAATAAAACACAACTGTTCAAACAACCTAACTAGCAACTAGGAAAATATCAGTGTAATAAAACTACATTTTAACTTTTTGACCCTAATAATGTCAAGGGTAAAACCCTTACCACCCTGAGACCGGCCATTGGAACAAGCTACGAGATGTAATGGTAGTGAACACCTCAGAATAAAGTTCCCCGACTCAAATAAAACACAACTGTTCAAACGGGTACCTAATTATTTTAATGGAGGACCAAAGGTGAGGGCGTGGGTATCAGAATAGATACCTATATACCGTCGAAAGTATTTTTCATCATTTGCTCCCGAGTTAAAAAAAGTAAGTAGAAAACATTTTGAATTTTTCGAACTGGTATATCTCCTTCTTCCGTTCTTTTCATTCCCCTTCTCTCTCTCTCTCTCTCTCTCTCTCCCTCTCTCTATTAAATTAGAAAGTCGACAAACTCGAAATCTACTTTGCGTCTTACAGGGTGCATAAAAAGAGGTCCTAGTACTTTATTTCTCATCATCCAACTCAACCTCTCATCAAAAGATCCTGACGAATCACCCTGGTTAAACATCGTCGTGCGAGGTTGGTATCTGAACGGAAGAGTATTCAAGCAGTTTATTTGCTGCTGCCTCATTCTGGAATTGAACTTATCAGAAACATACGAGTAATTGAATAATTCGATGAAGTTCAAAATATGTAAGTATAGCGAAAATTTGGAGATGGTAAAATTACCTTGCTTCTTCTTTGTACTTAGTAATATACTTGGATGTTGTATTTCACCCATATTATTTATTCAGTCATTAGAAGTCCTGTTAAGCTAACAGCCAGTTAAGTTCCATTTAATTTGTATTGGTTTAACAGGGTAGTTAAGCAAACGGGCTGTTTGACGCTGGAAAGAAGGTTGGTGAAATCCACCATCAGCATAATAATTACACCTATTTACCTATGATTACTTGATTACCTCTGAACTAACATAATTTAGAGAAAAACACAGATTTTTCATTTTATGATAACTTTATAACAATTGATTGGTAAACCGATGAAAACAAACGTAGGCTAAATATCAATCAACCTGTCAAATGCTGGCGAAAGCTGAGTTTTTCAAAATGGCAGGTTATTGATTTACGCTTTCGAAAAGTTGGGTTGAAAGTTTTAATTAGCTTTTGATCAACTAGTGGGAGCTTAAATGTCATATTCAGGGCTCGAGAACCCTGGTTTATAAACCTAGGCAGAGGGGAAGGGAGGCTTTCTAAATTGGGAGCGAATCCCACAGTGGTTCTCTTTGTAGTGTTCATGTTATCTCCCACTCTCAGCTAGGCAGAGGGGAAGGGAGGCTTTCTAAATTGGGAGCGAATCCCACAGTGGTTCTCTTTGTAGTGTTCATGTTATCTCCCACTCTCAATATTTCCCCTCCATCGTTACATCTCTCATTTTCTCATGCCCTCTATTCTAGTCATCTCCTTTTGGTCAATCAGGTAATAAAATTATAGATATACCTAATTAAGGTCCTTTGATAGGTTACATTATATATGTACTCACTGGAGCGTTATCAAGATGGAGGAAAAGGAGACTTTTTTTCAGCTACTTCTTCGTCGTATTCGAAAATCTTATTTGAAACAAGACAGGGGTATGGGCACAGGATCTATGTAGCGATCCTAGGCAGAGGGGAAGGGAGGCTTTCTAAATTGGGAGCGAATCCCATAGTGGTTCTCTTTGTAGTGTTCATGTTATCTCCCACTCTCAATATTTCCCCTCCATCGTTACATCTCTCATTTTCTCATGCCCTCTATTCTAGTCATCTCCTTTTGGTGAATCAGGTAATAAAATCATAGATATACCTACCTAATGAAGGTCCTCTGATAGGTTACATTATATATGTACTTACCAGTGAGCGTTATCAAGATGGAGGGAAATGAGACTTTTTTTCAGCTACTTCTTCGTCGTATTCGAAAATCTTATTTGAAACAAGACAGGGGTATGGGCACAGGATCTATGTAGCGATTTAAAGTTTTATTCGAAAGAATACAAGGTTACTAGGTAGGATCTAAGTATTTGAAAGTTTTACTCGAAAAAGAAAAGAGGAAAAAAAGAATACAAGGACAGGAATGGATGATTTCGGGAGATAGAGAGACGTAAGTAAACAGAAGACAATATCTACGAGAAAACTTTTTTTCCCTTCGTTTTGTAAAATTTCAGACAAAATGAAAAGAGCAGCTTGTACCTTACGCTTTGCGGGAATAGGAGGGGGAAATATATGTGAAAAAAATCCCTACGTGAGAATTTTTTTTATGACCATAATTATGAAAAATGGACATCCAGTGATGGGAGAATTTATATTTAAAATGCCTTGTGTGGCATTTTTTATGATTATAATATTTATTATTATGTTTTAAAATGGATTTTCACGTCGAGTAAAAAAAAGGAAGAGAAAAATGAAATTTTTAGAAGGAATTTTTACCGTTTTGTGACCTTTCATGCGGAAGCCACAGGCGGGTATGTCTGAACCTCAGGTGCAGGATGGGGTCTGCATTCTTCACTATGTGTCTTGTATTCTCTATAATCTGTTTACTTAGGTCTTAAGTTTCTTATAATTATATAACGAGTAACAGGACAACACATTCTCCTGGAATACTGTGAGTGCGCGATCATACATGGACAATATGAGAAAGCTCCTAGGAACCAAATGTTTCCTGGCGCGTGGCTGTACCTAACTAGCAACTAGGAAAATATCAGTGTAATAAGACTACATTTTTGACCCTAATAATGTCAAGGGTAAAACCCTTACCACCCTGAGAACGGCCATTGGAACAAGCTACGGGATGTAGTGGTAGTGAACACCTCAGAATAAAGTTCCCCGACTCAAATAAAACACAACTGTTCAAACTTTATTTTCTCCTCAATGTTTTTCGAGTTATTTCCCCATTTTAACTCTTTAAAAGTCTTTTCTCGTAGAAGGTGTAGGTGGAGGAGGAGGAGGCGGAGGAGGTTGAGGAGAAGGAGTGGTGGAGGTGAATGGTTTTCATCCCGACAAACACTTTTCCATTAACAGAATTTTACCTAGGATTTTTGAGTGTATTTTATTTATCTTTTTCGACCGCAGCCCTGTGTTCTTTTTCAAATATGTTTTCGGGACCCTATTTTTAACTCTTTAAAAGTCTTTTCTCGTAGAAGGTGTAGGTGGAGGAGGAGGAGGAGGAGGAGGAGAAGGAGTGGTGGAGGTGAATGGTTTTCATCCCGACAAACACTTTTCCATTAACAAAATTTTACCTAGGATTTTTGAGTGTATTTTATTTATCTTTTTCGACCGCAGCCCTGTGTTCTTTTTCAAATATGTTTTCGGGACCCTAAATACTCAGAGACTTTGTACCGTGGACTTTTGCGGTTTTGTTTTTGTCCTGCTCTCTCCTCCTTGTGGGACTGTTTAGCCGTAAACAAAGTGGATGGTATGTAAGGGAGGGGAGACAAGAGAGGAGGGGAGGGAAAACAAAAGTTTGTACACTTTCAACACGTGTTTGTAAAGTCAGAGTTTTTTTTTCAGGGAAAATTAATGGAGACAAGAGAGGAGGGGAGGGAAAACAAAAGTTTGTACACTTTCAACACGTGTTTGTAAAGTCAGAGTTTTTTTTTCAGGGAAAATTTATAAACAATTTACTGGGTGGGCGGTATAATATCAGGTATTGTACGTATTCTACCTATACTGATTATGATTTAATTAGTTTTCAATGTTCTCATTGATATTACTTAATACTGGTTTTGATTGGATTTGAATTTCAAAACCTTGCTGCATTATATTATAGTCAGACAAACTACTCACTATCGAATAAGACAAATAGGTACCTACCTATCTGGTATAAATAGGAAACATTGACCACAGAAAGTCCATTTCAAGAGGACAGTGCAGTAGCAATGTAATGTAGTTTTGGCATCTCCACCAATATTCGAAACACACACAATTGGTTTCCGACCATTTCAAGTGTGTGATTTACGATCTCATTTATTTTCAACCAGTCAGAATCGAAAGAATACATTTTTATTTCTCGAAAATATATTACTGCTACGGATCATTTCCAATATCAATTATAGCCTCAATTGGAAACCCATTAAATCGGACGTTCCAACATACGTTGAACAAAAAACCCAACTAAACGTGCACAAAAGAACGGAAGTACTATTCGAGGAGAAAAAAAGTAATCTGAAAATTCGAAGGAAAAAGGAAATGAAAAAAGAGAGGACATGTATTGTGGAAATAAAAGTTCTTTTTTTACCAGCAAAGATAGGTCAGCCATCTTAATTATGGTGTAGATTTCGGGGGGAATTTAGGTAGAAAGAAAATCGAGCGAAGGTAAAATGAGCCGATGCTATTGGTCCAATATGTATTGTGATTATCTGTTAGAAAGTTAGAATTAATCTGATGGATACCTATCTGCAAATCATTAGGAATTGATTCTTCACCAGAAACCAGGTAAAACAGAATAGGACTGAATTCTCTTTGTGTATAGCTCTAGAAGAAAATTAAAGTAATTGAAGAACAAGAAGCATCATGTCCTTTCTTTGGGACAACATCCCTACTTTGGGACAAGAGATATGTATGGCCTCAAATGGGGTGGTAATTTGTTAGACCCATTCTACTTTTTGTTAGTCCTATTTATTGACGATTACTTTTATTTTTGTCGACTCATCAGTTGCAGCAGCTACAACAATGGGGGAAAAGGCTTTTTTTTCCTTTTGGTTGAATGCAAAGCTTTCATTTCCATTGGAGATATAAGTATGAGCTTTGGGTTCGATTAACTCTTTTGTACAATTATCAAGAGCCTATCAGAGCTGAAATTCACGAACTGAGAAGCCAAAGAAATCCAAATTGCATAGAAATAATCTCTGTTTCTCCCTTCTGTCTCTTAAGTCCCTTTTCTTCCCCCATTTTTCCTTCTTTTTCACTCTGTCTCCCTCCCTTACTTTTACTCTCTAACCTTTACCCTCTTAGTCCTCTCACATACGAGTACCTTCCTCTCTTTTTCCCTCTTACTCTCTTACCTTACCACCTTACCTTGTCTCTTTGTCTCTTTCTCCCTATCCTTCGTCGTATTTTACTCTCTCTTTTTGCCCTCTAGGTCTAGGATGTTTAATAATATATGAGATTACTTCGTCTCTCACCTTCAGCTAACAGAAAAAATAGGGTTTCAAGTGTCAATTTTATTCCTACTTATCCTGTAATTTTGTTTGTGTTTGGTAAATTTTTGATTTTTTTTTTTTCAGAAGCTTCGAAA
Source organism: Diaphorina citri (assembly GCF_000475195.1). Lineage (NCBI taxonomy): Eukaryota > Metazoa > Arthropoda > Insecta > Hemiptera > Psyllidae > Diaphorina > Diaphorina citri. The sequence goes on from NW_007378729.1 coordinate 57,953, forward strand.
ACGAAGGACAGAAGGGAAGGAAGGAGAAGAGAGAAAAAAATCGGGAAAAGGAGCAAAATAAAACCCGAGAGGGGATAAAAAAGGAGACAAAGAAGAACAAGGTGGGGGGAGATAGAGGAGAGATAGTAGGGAAAAGGGGACAGAAGGGTGGAAAATAGTAGCAGTGATTTCCCAGGATATGCATAAAAAGGGATTTTTTTCTGGTAATATCCTTTGTTTTTTTTTTTATTTATTTAGAGGGAGAATGAGTGAGGCGGGGTTAGGAATAGGTAGAGAGTGAGAGAGACAAAGGAAGGGAAGAAGAGAGAAAGCAAAAGAGACAATCAATGTCACAATTACCTATAACATCGCATATATTACCTATAACATATACATAGAAACATCAAGATTTAGCAAATTCAGAATACATAATAGGTATGTACTTACAACCCACAGATATGCAATACATGGAGTAGGTATGTATGGTTTGGCTTTGGAAGACTTACGTCTTAACCCTTTTTTAAACGTTTACTATCTCTCAGGATAATTATTTTACCGGACTTATTTTAAACTTATTAATCTGAAATGAGAACAAAAATGAAATGTGGTGTTCAGAATACGATAAACTATTGAACAAACAAGTTACATAGTAGATATCTAATATGAATAATTAACCTACCAATACTTGTATGAAGTGTTAACATGGTCATCTTAAAATTGGTGGAAAATAGTTTTATTAATCTGAAATGAGAACAAAAATGAAATGTGGTGTTCAGAATACGATAAACTATTGAACAAGCAAGTTACCTGTTACATAGTATCTAATATGAATAATTAACCTACCAATACTTGTATGAAGTGTTAACATGGTCATCTTAAAATTGGTGGAAAATAGTTCGAGTTTTGACTGTTTTGAGGATGCTCTAACTAAAATTTCAGCAAACCAGAAAAAAACAATAAAATTCAATCATGTTCCTATTAATTTTTACCAACATGTACGTTTAGAATTGAGCAACCTGATTAACTGACATACCGAAGAAGATTATTCTTTATAATCAATCTTTAAATAACATTGACACCATTTTGAGCACGAAATGAAAATAAAATGATCATTAGTTCCGGAAAAGTCTGCGGTTGGTCTTGACACGGATAACATTTTACCTTGGGGGTAAAAAAAAAAAAAAAAAAAAAAAAGGGAAATCGTAACTTCAATGTATGTAGCTATGTGTCACGTGATGTAGGAAAAATAAATAATAGTAATGAAGTTAAAAAAAAAAAAAATGTAAGTAATAGTAATGATGATGTTATAAACAATCATTTCCACTGGCCCCTCATATGCTAGATGGCATACAACCTAATGTGGCCTTAGCAGATGAAAGGGTTCTCCCTCACATATCAAATTATTACCTAGGCAATACTGAATTTTAAATAATATTAGCTGACCCTTTATTTAGAGGACAATAGTAAAACGTGGGTGAATCGTGTAAATATTGTTACATTTGAGTGCCCCCTAATCACTTGAAGAAGTTGATTTATGTCGCCTTCTACTATGGGTTATTGAATTATTTATGAAGTACCTATTTCACTAGTAAAATAGGCAAGTTTTACGTACAGTATTAGTGTGAGTATATTTTCATCCATTATGTATTAGAGGGGCTCGAATAGGTATTTTTATTTATGAATTTCTGATAGTTTCGTGGGTTGATGAGGGCAGAAATGACCATCACGAGAGTGATTAAATAGTCTCTCGTCAAAAGTTTCAGAAGTATACTCAACGGGTTAATAATTTGTGACGTTCTACTAATAAAGCTTTCGAAATCTGTCCGTGCTACTTGGTACCATTAGTGTGAGTATATTTTCATCCATTATGTAGGTATGTATTAGAGGGGCTCGAATAGGTATTTTTATTTATTGAGTTTCTAATAGTTTCGTGGGTTGATGAGGGCAGAAATGACCATCACGAGAGTGATTAAATAGTCTCTCGTCAAAGTTTCAGAAGTATACTCAACGGGTTAATAATTTGTGACGTTCTACTAATAAAGCTTTCGAAATCTGTCCGTGCTACTTGGTACCAGATAACTTTCTAATGGAGACGAGGGAAAGTGGGAGGTAGTTTATTTTACGACTCAAAAGACAACTTACACAATTCAAACTAAACTTGTCTCTACGCTTTTTCCCTTTTTAATTACGTGAGTTCTTCCTTGACTTAGACATGAACATTACACGATTCCTCTTCATGTAGGTATAATTATTATTTTGAAAGTCAGGCCGGATTTTTACTGTGGTTTTATTTGTCGACCTAAGTTTCCGGAAGATTTTTTAATGACTATTTAGATTATTATGTCAACTTTAAATAAATAAAAATTAAGGAGGAGGAGAAAAAAAGAAGGGGAGAGAAAAAATGAAGAAAGGGAGGGAGGAAGGGAGAGAGAGGCTAGGGAACATAAAAGAAGCTCTCTTTTCTAAAAATAGTTTTTCCACTTAGCTCGTCTGTGAGAGAGACAAAGGAAGGGAAGAAGAGAGAAAGCAAAAGAGACAATAAATGTCACAATTACCTATAACATCGCATATATTACCTATAACATACATAGAAACATCAAGATTCAGCAAATTCAGAATACATAATAGGTATGTACTTACAACCCACAGATATGCAATACATGGAGTAGGTATGTATGGTTTGGCTTTGGAAGTAACAGAAAGATGAGCTAGTCAAGTTTGTATTCCGTATCACATTCGTATGACTTTTGGCGGGGTAGAGCAAGTTTACTCCGAATCTCATAAATTTTCACCTCAAAATGTAGAAGTTATGTTTCGTTTTATTATTATACTGGGGCTGGGGGAGAGAAAATATAAAATAAAGGAGGAGGAGGAGAAAAGAAAAGGAAGAAGGGGCGAGAAGAATGAGGTGGAAATTGTAGGTGGAAAATAAAGGAAAAGAAGGAGGAGGAGAAGGAAGAACTACCGTTTGGAAGTCCCAACTGGTGCTAGTGGCATAAAAAAAACCTATCCCTGAAGAAGCTAGTTTATTTTCTCAACGTTATTCAACACTGTTTCCTTTCCTCTATTCTCACTATTTTTATCACTCTCTCTTCTCTTCTGATTCGTCATAGGTATTTTCTCTTCCACCTTTTGACTTCTAATTAATGTTTTAAAAGATATTTCCTTCTTGATTCTGAATTTGTTCTTTATTGGACCTTACAGGAGCCCTCAAAATCTTTAAAAATAAACTGCTCAATTGGGGCTACAAAAAACACCAGCATAGGACTTATCACACCTTAATTGGGAACAACTGGAACCTACACATACCTGCTCAATTGGGGCTACAAAAAACACCAGCATAGGACTTATCACACCTTAATTGGGAACAACTGGAACCTACACATACGAGTACCTAATATTGTAAAGCATAAAATTTCTAGGCACCCTGGATGGGGTATGGACTTTGGACGCAAAAAATTCAACTCCTACAATGAAATCAGAATTTTCAAAGTAAAATCTCGCAAAAAAGGTCAAAAACATGGGGATGATAATAGGAATTGATGGTTTTGGCACCATGTTGTTGTGACAGTTTGCAACATAAGTTGCAAGGGCCCTAAAGAAAGGGAGGGAGGAAGGGAGAGAGAGGCTAGGGAACATAAAAGAAGCTCTCTTTTCTAAAAATAGTTTTTCCACTTAGCTCGTCTTTTGTCTCCTGCATGGAGCTTGAGTCTCTTCACAACTAATGTCCTTGGTAATTGGGTATGACCGTATGACTGCGTCTACAATACCAAAGAAGAACTCAAAACGAATTGACCTACAGTAGGTAATTCTGGAAGACAATAATAAATTAATAATAATATGCAACAGTGAAAATAAATAATCCAATGAGTGCAATGTTTTATTACTAATGTCCTTGGTAATTGGGTATGACTGCGTCTACAATACCAAAGAAGAACTCAAAACGAATTGACTAAAATTAATACTACAGTAGGTAATTCTGGAAGACAATAATAAATTAATAATAATATGCAACAGTGAAAATAAATAATCCAATGAGTGCAATGTTTTCTATGGTGCTGGTGGAGATGTCACAAATACAATGCAAAATCTATTGCACATTGCATATTTAGTACAAATACCAGGCGTTCATACAAATTTCTTATTGAAACAAGAAACTCGGGACCTAGAGTGCATTCTAGAAGTGACCTTTTCAGTCACAATACATGGACCATTTGGTCACAAGCTTAATTTTATTAGCCTCCAGGCTTATTTTATCCAGGATCTGTGAACCCAAGAGAATTGGGAAAATGGTTTCCAATTCCTTTGAAAATGGATTTTTTTTTTTACTACCGTTTGGAAGTCCCAACTGGTGCTAGTGGCATAAAAAAACCTATCCCTGAAGAAGCTAGTTTATTTTCTCAACGTTATTCAACACTATTTCCTTTCCTCTATTCTCACTATTTTTATCACTCTCTCTTCTCTTCTGATTCGTCATAGGTATTATCTCTTCCACCTTTTGACTTCTTTATCCTCTTCAGTATCGATAGGTCTTGAGGAAAACCTGTTGAGTCGACTCTATAGTCTTCCCAATCTGTCTTATTGCTAGTCATGTATTTTATGGCTTTGGCCCTCTCGTTTGTACTGCACGAGTAGGTAAAATCACTTCTAAAATCAATGAAAATAGGTTCCCCATACACAATACATACGTATACAATATAAAGTAGAATGAGTCGAACGGTTCAAAGCGTGAGCTTTAAAAAAAGACTCATCACATAACGTCATAACTCATCTAAAGAAAAATAATAATAATAATAATGATAAAAAAAAAACAAAATTTGACATTATTATTATTTATAAGGCCAATCCTTTCTAATGACATTTGCACCAAAGAGGTAGCACGCTTTTTTTCAAAATTTGACATTATTATTATTTATAAGGCCAATCCTTTCTAATGACATTTGCACCAAAGAGGTAGCACGCTTTTTTTACCTCTGAAAAAACTATTTGTGTTATACTCGTATATGCCAGGAAAAAAACTCCAAGAAAAAACTATTCTGTACTGTCACACTGTATCTATGTTTAGATCAAAATATTGCCCATGCTTTATTTTTTCAAAAGAAGATATTTCAATTTCACAACTGTCAAAAGTATTGAAATATGGAATGACTTTATAATATTCCCCCCTTCTCCCGTTAATTCGAACATGTTGGCAAATATTTCACTAGGTATAGTGTATTACTATCGATTACTTTTTCATGTAGACTCCTTATTACTTTCTATTTCTATCATATTATGCCTACTATGGCCGGAACCACTATTCGAGTTCAAACTTGGTTCAAGTGACTTTTTGAAGCAACAATTTCATTGGTTGATTTCAAATTTTTTATCCAATCAAACAGCTCAATCCAAGAGTTAAAGTTAAACCGAATTGTCTCTCTTTCTCAGTTCCTTTCTCTCCCTCCCTTCTATTCCATTCTCTTTTCCCCTTTCCCTCTCGTTCCCTTCACCTTCATATCTTTCTCTACACCTATCCCTCACTCTCTATTTCTTTCTCTTGCTTCTTTTTTCTCGATTTCCCTTTCTCCATTCCTTTCCCTTTGTCTCCATCTCTTTCTCTACTCCTCCCTTTCCCTCCCTCTCTTTCTTTATTCCTTTCTCTCCGTCTCGTTTTCATTTTCTTTTTTTATTTCCACGAGCTTGTTTCCCATCTTCATGGACAATCAGTGTCGACGCTACGCAGCAACTTCGGGCCTCTTTCAAATGCTCGTCTTATTTTCATGATAGAAAACCAGAGCCTAATATCGAAATAGACCCAGATTTGTTGAACATTTCTTGGAGGGAAAGTGTAATATTTAGTAAATTTCATTATCATAGTTTTATTCTGGTATAGTGGACAAATAGGTAATTTTATTCAAGGGGTAAAAAAGAAAAAAAATATTTGTTTAACAACATATTTTCACTCATTCAGGACACTGGGTAGATACATGATAGGTACTGTACTACATAGTACAAAACACTAATCACAGGTTGCGCCACTGGAAAAGCAAAGATCATACTACTTCTCAATGGTGTGGAAAAATTATCAAGTTAACCCAACCCTTGTTTTAAACTTGACTGATGGTAAAATCCCAGGGAGGTAGGCGTCTACACACACTATTTTTGCTAAAAGCATAAAAATAAAATAAAAACAAAGTTCTGGCAGGTAACATAATTATCATTAAATAATATTTAAACCCCATTCTTAACTATGCTCTTATTTCCAAACAGTTGAGAAAGCAAATTTTCGAAAGGGAATAAGTGTGCTCATAAAGAGGGGAAAGAGAGCAAAGAGATACAAAATATACATCCTATCTTTCATCCTCTCTTTTCTCCTCAATATCTTCTATCATCCTTTCCTTTTTCTTTTCTCTCCTGTATCACTGAAGAATGTGTAATAAACTCAGCAGCAAGAGATGTAAGATTGATAAGAGATCGTTTAACATGACGCTCTCAATGCACGGAGGAGGAACATTCCAGCAATGGAAATCTGTCGATACAGAAGGATCCGAGGGTTCCAGGTTCACAACTAGTGGCGGAGCATGAGAATTTCAAAAGGGGAAACTATAAAAACAGCAGATGGTAGGCCGATGCCGGTCTGATGTTGTATGATGTATGGCCGTCTTAGTGTGCCGTATCCAGAATACAGTAAACCGTGGTAGAATAGAATATGGCTCGCCGTCTTGGATTTCCTATGGTTTAGTACAAGCGCTATCACACCAAAAGTGGTGAAACAAGCTTCAGAAGAAGGGGAATTTCGAAAAAAAAATATGACTTCCCTTGCATACTCGTAGGTACTCGTAGAAGAGCTTCGGAAAGGAAAATAAGAAAATATGACTATTTGGCAAGATTTTTTATTTCGATCCCTGCTCTTTGCAGTGTGAGGTAAGTTGGGGAAATGTGAAAAAAGAAGACCGTACTTGTCCGTGAAATACTCCGGATGTCATACACTGAAATGAATAGGAAGACTTCTGCTATAGAACTGCAAACCAATCTGCTAGAACGGAGAACTGCAAACCAATCTGAAGATTTATAGTTATGATGATGATGATGATGATGATGATGATGATGATGATGATGATGATGATGATGATGATGATGATGATGATGAGATAGAAGAAGTCGACGCTACGCAGCAATTTCGGGCCTCTTTCAAAATGATCGTCTTATTTTCATGATAGAAAACCAGAGCCTAATATCGAAATAGACCCAGATTTGTTGAACATTTCTTGAGGGGAAAGTGTAATATTTAGTAAATTTCATTGTCATAGTTTATTATTCTGGTATAGTGGACAAATAGGTAATTTTATTCAAGGGGTAAAAAAGAAAAAAAAATTGTTTAATATATTTTCACTCATTCAAGACACTGGGTAGATACATGATAGGTACTACATAGTACAAAACACTAATCACAGGTTGCGCCACTGGAAAAGCAAAGATCATACTACTTCTCAATGGTGTGGAAAAATTATCCCATTTTTTTCCTTTTTTTCTTACAGAGATTTTCTCCATTCTTTTTTCCCCTCCAGCGTTCCCTCTTTCTTTGTCCATATTCTTCGTCCTCTTTTTATCCTTTTTGTCTCTGAAATACTAGGACTGACCTCTTCCGTTTGTCTGTCCGATTTGAGACTGTAAAGATTGCATAGGTGTATTTTTTCATCGCTGTCCAACGGTTGTTTGCCTTCAATAGTAATTTCACTCCTTATAGGTAGCTATTATACTATTTTGACTAAATTCAGAAATGCAATATTTAGATATCTCTTCCTTTGTCATGGTTCACTGATGGTATAAAACCAAAAAAATTGTCCACCTAGACCCTGTACATTGAAGATTTCCTTTTTCACCCTGTAGAATCTGAAGGGATTTTATCTTTTCATGTTGTATTTTCCTATCTTCCAACACAACATGCTTTATGAGTATCCATTTTTTATCCCGACTCAAATTTACAATTCTTTTGTTTTTTCTGTGTTCCTTCAGCGTTCCCCCCCTTTTGCCTTTGCTTTCCTTGCTTTCCTCCCACACTTCGTCATCTTCTCCCTCATTCCATCATTCTCTTCTTTACTTATTTTATTGACTTTCTGTTCCACATACTTTCCGTATTATAATTTAAAAGGAGGAAAGGAGATTTTGTCTCGAATTTGTGGGCGTTCGATAGTAAAAAAGTTTCATTTCTACCTAGATCCTGATTCCTGATGTGTAGGTTGTCTGCTCTTCGCATTCTCTTGTTTTTTTTTCCTTCCCTCCTTCCCTATTTGTTCTCGTCTATGTTTATTCCCTTTCTCTCATTCTCTCCCTTCCCCTCATTTTTCCCGGTCTCTTTTATCTCTCTTACTCTCTCTCCATCCGGTAACCATAACCCAAACTCTCACATAAGAGCACCTAATAATACACCTCGCAGTCTTTGCATTATTCAAATGTATTTTGCCTTTGCTTTCCTCCCACACTTTGTCATCTTCTCCCTCATTCCATCATTCTCTTCTTTACTTATTTTATTGACTTTCTGTTCCACATACTTTCCGTATTATAATTTAAAAGGAGGAAAGGAGATTTTGTCTCGAATTTGTGGGCGTTCGATAGTAAAAAAGTTTCATTTCTAGATTCTGATTCCTGATGTGTAGGTTGTCTGCTCTTCGCATTCTCTTGTTTTTTTCCTTCCCTCTTTGTTCTTGTCTATGTTTATTCCCTTTCTCTCATTCTCTCCCTTCCCCTCATTTTTCCCGGTCTCTTCTATCTCTCTTACTCTCTCTCTCTCTCCATCCGGTAACCATAACCCAAACTCTCACATAAGAGCACCTAATAATACACCTCGCAGTCTTTGCATTATTCAAATGTATCACCTTTGCTCCCCTCAAATGTATCCGCCCCCCCGTTGTAGAACTTTCCACCCCCCATTAAGCCATTGGAGGACGAATTCGTAGTACAAGACCCTTCAAAGCTATCTTTTTTACTTTCCTTATTTATTTATTTAGTGTTCACAAAAGTGACAAACACAGAGAGAAATAATCGCCTATCTTTCCCCTTAGACATTTCAGACGATTAAAACTACTTCGCACTGTCCAAATTCGACCTGGTTTTTCAGTTTCCCCATCGAAAAATGTGAACCAAAACAAAGCGAATGTAGACTAAGGCCAGCCACTCAGGTTTCAGGTCTACCTGATAGAGTAAGGTCTACCTCATAGTGGATGGCTGGCCTAAGAAGCAATATAAATATCGTTTTGGTTGGTAAAAAAGATACATCGAAAAATGTGAACCAAAACAAAGCGAATGTAGACTAAGGCCAGCCACTCAGGGTTTAGGTCTACCTGATAGAGTAAGGTCTACCTCATAGTGGATGGCTGGCCTAAGAAGCAATATAAATATCGTTTTGGTTGGTAAAAAAGATATGAACGACAGGAAAATGTCCTCACGTTATTTGGTCTACAGCAGATAAAGCCGTCTGCCCATTACAGCAAACACATTTTTTGCTGAAATAGGACCGCCAGGAGCTATTACAGGTTAATATGAAGACTTTCCTTATTTTCCTCCCTCCCTTTTTCTAATCCTCTTCTTCCTATTTGTCTTCCACTCAAGGATTTTCGCTCATTCCCAATTCCAGCACAGTTAAGGTAAATACTGGCAAGCCAAGACAAGGATTGGGGGGTTTTTGCATTCGTTACATTGATGTTATTTTATCTTTCATGTTTTCAAGTAGCTTGTCTTATATGGAGCTCGTGTGTCGACTCGTGTTATTCCTGTTCTTAAATCTAAATCACCAGGACATTGTCAGTTGTCAGATTTGGCAAGAACTCTAAGGAACTTTTCGTTCCAAGATCTTAGGTTTTCTAACAAGAATGAGTGCTAGTTTTGCATTCGTTACATTGATGTTATTTTATCTTTCATGTTTTCAAGTAGCTTGTCTTATGTGGGTCTCGTGTGTCGACTCGTGTTATTCCTGTTCTTAATTCTAAATCAACAGGACATTGTCAGTTGTCAGATTTGGCAAGAACTCTAAGGAACTTTTCGTTCCAAGATCTTAGGTTTTCTAACAAGAATGAGTGCTAACCAGAGAACTAGGTACTGATGATAATATTGTTTAAACTTTGATCTTAACTTATTCACATCATAGACAATTTGGAGCTGAAACAGTAGTTAAGCAAATAATATTTTTCTGTCATAGTGATGGGCCTTATTCTTAGCTCCTAAGGAAACTTGAATGAGGATCTGAAATAAGTTATTGATACCTAGATATTTTCAATTTGTGTAATACCTATTGTCCTACAGCCTATAGTGCCTATACTAATAAAATGAAGTAACAAAACAATCGTTGTGGAACAAATAATTTCAAAAATAATGGAAAAGGAAAAGCTCTTACCTTCTGTTTTCAGTGCTGGAGGTTTCCTCGTGGCCCAGTTCGTCCTAATACTTCGACTCCCTAGCCACTGACCGTTCATGGCTGTGATGGCACTTTCCGCTTCCTGAAATTAGAGTCAAAACATTGTCAAGGGTTAGTACATTGGAGCTAGGAATTAGGTTGCCCTATTTCCGATCTTTAGGGGGGCACTGACATAGGTAATATGAAATTTGAGAAGGGCGGGCGGTCTAAACATTTTAGAATCTTGATAGGTACATGATTTTGAGTTATATTTTTTGTTATTATTATTATTACTTTGAACCATAGTGAAATTATTTAATGTGTTAATCATTATTCTATTTTTCTACTTCTTCTTTCTCCTCTTCAACTGACTCGAGATCACGGCCTGGCTATCAAGGCCTAGGTCACAATAAACGTCCAATCCGGCAAGCAGCTTTTCCGAGTCATTTTCCAAGCCAAGCACTCGTTCTGACGTCACAAAAGCCGTCGCTATCTATAGAGCACGTCTCCTCTAATGTCTCTTAATTATAAGCTTGTCCTTGACAAGTTTTCTACTTGAAGTGCATTAAGTTTCTTTTTCTTTTGTGATAAGAGTGACCTTGAGTACATCTTCAGCATTTTTCCATTGTTTTCTCTTCCGATCCTTATGAAGACAGTATCTTTAATGTCCACTATAAGTGTGACAAGTTTTTGGAGGTTTTTGTACACAGGTGATGTTAGCAGCCGAGGACAAAGGTATTCTAATGTTTGTGTTATTACTTTAAAAATAAATTTGAAGTTTATTTGTATCTCATTATATTTAATAAGTTAGAAAAAAACTGCTCAATTGGGGCTACTAAAAACACCAGCATAGGACTTATCACACCTTAATTGGGGACAACTGGAACCTACACATACGAGTACCTAATATTGTAAAGCATAAAATTTCCTTGATGGGGTATGGACTATGGACACAAAAAATTCAACTCCAACAATGAAATCAGGATTCTCAAAGTAAAATCTCGCAAAAGAGGTCAAAAACATGGGGATGATAATAGGAATTGATGGTTTTGGCACCATGTTGTTGTGACAGTTTGCAACATAAGTTGCAAGGGCCCTCCAACATCAGACCGGTTGCATAGTAAAATAGATACTCTAAAATAATTAGCATGCCCCGTACATTATATTATTTTGTGACATGAAAGTTTTATAAATGCATTAAAAGTTATGCATAAAAAATTAAAATTAATTGAATTTAATGAGTTTTGAAGTTTTAATGTTTTTTTTCCAGGGATTATTGTGGTCGGAAAGCTTTAGAATGATAATTAGCTCATTAAAATTATTTTTTGTTCTGACTGCTCTTCAGTTATTCAGTATAGGTATTAGATAATTAGTCCGAATTTTGAACTTTTGGAGTATTCTCGAGCATGCCTTTACTATGGTTCCAAGTATGACCCTTCAATATATTCGTAATATCAATCACTAAAATTACCAGAACTCCTTTCAATAGTGGAGATGTCAGAACTCCTTTCAATAGTGGAGATGTCATAACTCCTTTCATGGGTGGAGATGTCAGAACTACTTTCAATGGTGGAGATGTCAGAACTACTTTCAATAGTGGAGATGTCAGAACTCCTTTCAATGGTAAAGATGGCAGAACTTCTTTCTACGAGATAACGTTTCGAAATAGGTACCTACTCGAAGAGAGCGAAAATTATTTTCAATCAAAAATAAAGTTATTCATCATGATTATCAAAAATAAAATTTACAGAAATTTGTATGAATTCAAATGAGCTTTGAATGTTGTCAATAAGTTTTATTTCTATAGCTCTATGTTCCTTGGTATCAATAAAGAAAGTCAGTTATAATTTTATCCATAGCATCTGTAATTACTGCAAAGTTAGTGCATTGTTGTTTCGAATGTTTTGTCCTCAACAAAAGAGAAACAATAAGACGATCCAATAACATTGTTAATGAAACTGCATGCTTGCACAAAGCACATGGCTGGAATATTAACTATTCTTTCTTTCTCTTCCTATCCGTTTCTCTCTCTCTTCCTATCCCTCCCGATAATCCTGTTTTCTATTTCTTCTTTTTCCTCTTTTTTTCGCTCTCTCTTCCTTTCTATCTTTCCCTTCATTTCCCCCCAATTTCTCTCCCTCTCAACTATATCTTTCCTCCTCTCTTTTCTCCCACTATCTTCCTTTTCTCTTTCTTTTTTCTCCTATATACAGGGTGGTTCGTGATTTGCGAACCACGCTTATATCTCAGAAACGGCTAGGAATTAAGGAATGAAATAAACGGCATCATATATTAACTAATTTAAGTTTAATAAGAACAGCGAAAATAAAAATTGCAAAGAAAAGAAGGAATAAAAGAAAGAGAAGAAAATGTAATTTTCTTTATCAAAACCGCGAGTACTAAATGAGAATTTAAAAATGTACGAACTAGAAGAAAACGAACCAAATTAGAAGAAATAAAATAAAAATAATAGAAATAGTTTTTAAATTAAAAAGAAATAATACACATAAAATAAATACAATTGAGAAAAAAAAGCAAAGAAGTAGAAAGAGAAAACGAATGGAAAAAGAATAAGGGTAAGAGAGGAAACAATCATTATTAACAGTGTGAGTGCACTTTTTTTTCAATGAACATCTCAATTATTTGGATTCTTTAGACATTATTTTATTTAGCTGAAGACATTTTCATTATTTTTTGTAATGAACTAATATTTGAATATTTTGAATTGATTAAACAGAACCAACCTCCTAGTCAGCAATCTAATATCGTAAAAAAAAGTTAACCCAACCTGTCTTTTAAACTTGACTGATGGTAAAATCCCAGGGAGGTAGGCGTCTACACACACTATTTTTGCTAAAAGCATAAAAATAAAATAAAAACAAAGTTCTGGCAGGTAACATAATTATCATTAAATAATATTTAAACCCCGTTCTTAACTATGCTCTTATTTTTATTATTATTATTATTTTTTTTTTTTTGATAAAGCGCTTTAACTACAAGGTCATTCGCGCTGACTTCTATATTATATTAGGTGATAGACATTTGTGTAACGTAGGAATCCTAATAGGTTCTCAACGGAATCTTGGTCATCATCCAGTGAAGGGATCTTGTGGAAGGCTTCCAAACAGTTGAGAAAGCAAATTTTCGAAAGGGAATAAGTGTGCTCATAAAGAGGGGAAAGAGAGCAAAGAGATACAAAATGTACAAAAAATATTTTACATACAAAGTTTCATTGTATTTATTTATACTTAAATTAATATATTAGTACAATTCCAAGTTTTTTTCCCCCAACATAAAAATGGGTAAATGAAAACAAATAGACGACTTAAATTTCTTTTATTTTCTCTCGGTTTGTACCGAGTATTATGCATAATTTACCCATAACAAAATGTTTAACCCTGGTTTACTATCTATGTAAATTCTTAGGTAAAAATAATAATAAAATGAAGCGAAAAATATAAATAAGACATTGTATAGCTATAGATAGAAATACAAACTGATTTTTCTTTGCGAATTTTTGTAATATTCAATTATTCATGTCTTTCGAAAGTGACTGATATAGCGCCAAATACGGATCTCAAATTCGATCACAAAATTTATTTTCGTACTCGTTGAAATCGTTCTGAAACACACTGTATACAACATCCTATATTATATTGCTATTAACAATAATTTTCCTTATCCGGTCCGCAGTAACATTTTCCCTTCTAATGACAAAGATTAATGAGGGGGAATATAAATAGGTGGAAATTTTCACGTACCCCTAAACCTTTTCGTTTTTTTTTTTAGCTTTAATTAGGAATTGTAAGTAAAACTTTTCACCCCCCCATTAAGCCATTGGAGGACAAATTCGTAGTACAAGACCCTCCAAAGGTATCTTTTTTTATTTATTTAGTGTACACAAAAGTGACAAACACAGAAAGAAATAATCGCCTATCTTTCCCCTTAGACATTTCAGACGATTAAAACTACTTCGCACTGTCCAAATTCGACCTGGTTTTTCAGTTTCCATAGTGCCAAATATGGATCTCAAATTCGATCACAAAATTTATTTTCGTACTCGTTGAAATCGTTCTGAAACACACTGTATTCAACATCCTATATTATTATTGCTATTAACAATAATTTTCCTTATCCGGTCCGCAGTAACATTTTCCCTTCTAATGACAGAGATTAATGAGGGGGAATATAAATAGGTGGAAATTTTCACGTACCCCTAAACTTTTTCGTTTTTTTAGCTTTAATTAGGATAAGTAAAAATGCTGAAATTGTAGAACATCATTTCCTTTAAAAAAATATTAAAAAACTACAACTTATAATATCAAAGTAAAATAGTTAAGTGAGTCTAGTATATGTGGGTATATGAATTAAGTGAACGGGATACCTATTATGTTTTACCTCAATTATTATGATGATTACACCTATTATTATTTATCCACATTATTATTAGAGTAGAAGGTAACTATTATTTCCATCAAGATCTCTTTACCTCCTTTCTATTTTAAGTTATTACACAATATTATAAAGAAAATATGTTAATGCTAATTATAATAACTGTATTATACTAGAATGAAGGTATATTGTACGGATGTTTACCAGATATAATCTACAATATCTACATAAATAATTATGATTATTATTTATTATAATAATATGTGAAAATGTGTCCAAAATTTTCCCACTTATATAAAATTTACAAATTGTAGCTAAACATGAAAACTTGAAAAGAGAGTTAAGTTATAAATACCTATCTGTAGTTACAATAAAACCAAGCGAGTCATCATCAATAATCTCAGCGGTTGATCATCGTATTTATCGTATAAAACGTCCAATGAAAAGAGTCTGTTAATTCTAAACGTTGAAAAAGAAATGTTATTAATACCCTTTATGCAAGATAGATAGCACAATGTCTCGAGAGACTATGCAGGCTCAAAGACTTTACTGCACATAAAAGTGAGGACTTTTAAAAGTGAATTCATTAAAATGAAAACTTGAAAAGAGAGTTAAGTTATAAATATCTGTAGATACGATACCAAGCGAGTCATCATCAATAATCTCAGCGGTTGATCATCGTATTTATCGTATTAATCGTCCAATGAAAAGAGTCTGTTAATTCTAAACGTTGAAAAAGAAATGTTATTAATACCCTTTATGCAAGCTAGATAGCACAATGTCTCGAGAGACTATGCAGGCTCAAAGACTTTACTGCACATAAAAGTGAGGACTTTTAAAAGTGAAATTCATTAAAGCTTTTTTTTTTCTCTCCTCTATAAAAATTATAATTTGATAGTGTAAATATGAGACTCCATTTTTTTCTGCTCAGCATTCTTCCATCACGCCTCTCCTCTTTACCCTACCGTTCCAAGTATCCCCTCTCTCGCCTATATCAAAGGCATTGCTGTTTTTTTTATGCTAGATAATATTTCTGACTTTATATAATTTATGGCAAACTTGGGAAATTAAAAAATAAAAATATATACTATACAACGAGGCATTTAAAAAGTTCTTCAGAATAAAGCTATCTCCAGACTATTGAGGGGAAACTTTCCAGCGTGCATGTTTCTTTTCGTTTTACTAGCCCCCCTCTATTTACCGTTGAGGAAACGGATTTTCCTGGGACCCAAAATATGATCCGGTTAAGGTGGAATTGTTTACACAAGAAATTCCTCTTGACCAAAGTGATTTTAATTTAGAATTCAGGTGTTCTAATGGTAATTGTTATCAGAATGAGGAAACGGATTTTCCTGGGACCCAAAATATGATCCGGTTAAAGGTGGAATTGTTTACACAAGAAATTCCTCTTGACCAAAGTGATTTTAATTTAGAATTCAGGTGTTCTAATGGTAATTGTTATCAGATTTGTGAAACTATTCACTGAGATGAATACTCAAGACTTGACAGAGGTTGAAACCTTGTCATAATGAGCTTGTATTGAAGATTACGAGTAAGGTAAAATGATCTTTTCGGACCTTTCCTCCAAACATTAATCGAGCTCATCTTAGTTTTGGCAAAATTGCCCTTTTATTGTTCTTTTTCTTAATATCTCCTAATGACCTCTGCTCATAATAAACATGTATGATATACTTGTACAAGTGATGTGCACCTTGTAATCTTGTGGGTTCTGGACCGTTCGTTCTTGTGAAAGGGTTAGCACTTTGGACGGACCTTGACATAACCTCTGCTCATAATAAACATGTATGATATACCTGTACAAGTGATGTGCACCTTGTAATCTTGTGGGTTCCGGACCGTTCGTTCTTGTGAAAGGGTTAGCACTTTGGACGGACCTTGACATATTTCTTTTTCCACTTAAATAAAGAACTAATAAAAAAAGAAGCGCTCTTTTTAAAGTCGTATTATGGATAATTAGATTTTTATTTAAGGGATGAAAAAAATGTCCCTTCAGAGATTTGTAGAGTTTTCCGAGGCTTTAAAAAGTTTCTGGTCTTTTGGGAAATTCCCTCTTTTTTATCACAAAGTCAAAGATATTTTTTCTCCGTTGACAAATTAAAGTTTTAAATGAAATAAACAGACATTTCCTGATGTTTACTTTTTTATATTCTGAAAAGGTCAAAGGGATGGTCAAACAAACATGAAAGTAAGTTCATCATTATTAATGTGGACATTTCTGACGGGGTAAAATGTGCTTCTTAAAAAATATTTGAAGTAACAAAACCACTAAGGACATATTCCCACTGCACCAGAAGTAAAGGTAGTTGATATGAGGGTCACAAGTAATGTCAGTTTATCTCAATGAAAAAGTAGGTAAAATGTGCTTCTTAAAAAATATTTGAAGTAACAAATCCACTAAGGACATATTCCCACTGCACCAGAAGTAAAGGTAGTTGATATGAGGGTCACAAGTAATGTCAGTTTATCTCAATGAAAAAGTATTCAGTATTCAATATAAAAGGGTAGTGATGACCACCAATACCTTGCTGTATCTTCACAAATCTTATTTTAGTACGTACGTCGTACCTACATATAAATAATAATATTATGAATTTCAAGTTATGGGCATCGATAAAATATAATATGTAGAAGGATGATACATTTGAGCTATAAACTGAGCATCTAGATTCTAGAAAATTTGAACAGATAGAAGAAGATATGTAAAAAAAAAAAAAAAAAAAAAAAAAAAAAAAAAAAAAAAAAAAAAAAAAAAAGAAATGATACACATAAAATAAATACAATTGAGAAAAAAAGCAAAGAATTAGAAAGAGAAAACGGATGGAAAAAGAATAAGGGTAAGAGAGGAAACAATCATTATTAACAGTGTGAGTGCACATTTTTTTCAATGAACATCTCAATTATTTGGATTCTTTAGACATTTATTTAGCTGAAGATATTTTCATTATTTTTATAATGAACTAATATTTGAATATTTTGAATTGATTAACAGAACCAACCTCCTAGTCAACAATCTAATATCGTAAAAAAAGGTAACCCTTAAGGGTTCCAGGTTCACAACTAGTGGCGGAGCATGAGAATTTCAAAAGGGGAAGCTATAAAAACAGCAGACGGTATGCCGATGCCGCTCTGATGTTGTATGATGTATGGCCGTCTTAGTGTGCCGTATCCAGAATACAGTAAGCCGTGGTAGATTAGAATATGGCGCGCCGTCTTGGATTTCCTATGGTTTAGTACAGGTGCTATCACACCAAAAATGGGGAAACAAGCTTCAGAAGAGGGGGTATTTAAAAAAAAAAAAAAAAAAAAAAAAATAAGAAAAACCTGAGGGGACGGGGGGAAGGGCAAAGAGTCCAAACAGGGAGAGTGGATGCTCCAAATTTTCGGAGTTCACCCCATGGCGAAGGAGCAAAAATGAAGCCCAAGGGGGTTGTGACGGATCCCCTCGGCCCCCTGAAGACGGCCTTGCTTGTACATTATGATTAAAACATTAAATGTTTATGTTTAGGCAGGTTTATTTAACATAGGAAGTACATTTTCCTATATCTTATACAATAGCGGCCCATTTTTTGCCAAATATAGGTCACTTTTATGGGAACCCCCATTTTTTATCTAATTTTTGGAATCAGCATAAAATTTTAATTGAAAAAATGTATTCACTCGAAAAAAATTTGCTCTACAAAAATTCTGTAAATCGCGATGGTACTTACCTATGTACGAGGATGAAGTTTGTATGTATGAATTCATAACTGCGATTAGTAATCTCTGTAATGTCAACACATCCACTAAAAAAAAGGCTTTTCTAAGGGGATATTACGAACATCAGTAAATTTTCTAAGAGGGAAAATGGATCCATCTGCAGACATGTAGTTAAAGGACATTTTTCAGTACAGTGGGTTTCTGCCATAAAAAAAAGAAAAAGATACAAACACAGAAAAACAAATTGTATGTTCAAAAAATGAAACTAATTAACCATTCGAGTAAAATGGCAATGGACTGAGCGATACAAACACAGAAAAACAAATTGTATGTTCAAAAAATGAAACTAATTAACCATTCGAGTAAAATGGCAATGGACTGAGCGAATTACAGAAGTGTGAAATTAGGGCAGTCCCTGCTTTTGAACCCCTCCACACAAGTACCCCTTGGTACACATGTTGGAATATATTTAGAAACATTGAAACACAAGTCAATATTGGGATTCTGGTGAATAAAATTTCTGCGAATGTAAATTAGCATAGATATTCACACACAAGGAAAAGGAAAGATTCTTTCTTCTCTTGGAATTTTGGGCCCATTAGTCCTGCGGGGGCCTTCTGGGGGGTCTTTTTGTGAGTTGTACAGTTGATTGAACTACCTACTTTTACAGGATGACTGTTATCTTCCTCAATAAACATTGAATATCTACATGCAAACTATTTTTTTTTTAAATTATTTTACGAGGATCCAGGTAAGAGGAATACTAAAAACACTATTTCTACAAAGAACACGATCCCTGCAAGAAACACTAGATACCTACCTTTCGACTTAATCTTCAAATCCCCATCCATCCATCCATTCTCTCTCTCTCTCCGTAATATTTACGTTCCTTCTTTTGAAAACATTTTCTCTTAATTGTTTTTGCCTTTATGTGTTCTCTTTTCTACATTTATCGAATGACAAGGGGTTTACCTGAGTTTCCAATTTGTGTGAGATAAAATATTTTTTAACGTATTTTGCATTTTCAATAGAATAGAGAAGGATTTCATGATGAATGAAGGGATTTAGTGGGTGGCCTAACGTCACAATTTTGGCCAAAAGCTGCATTTATTCAGGAAAGCACCAAATTTGGTATGGACCTTCATTGGGATACATTTATCTTCTTACATCTTTTTGAAATAGAATACTTTCGCTTCACCTTCTCCTTTTACTAATCCATCTTTTTTCTCCTCTGCATCTTTTCTCGTCCTCTTCCTACCTGTTTTTTTTCTTTTTCCTTTGAAATTAAGAATTAAAATTTTTTCTCCTTTCCCCTCTGTTTACGAACCGAACAGAGGGAGAGACTTAAATGAAATCAGATTAAATTTTTAGAATCTACGTATAGGTATACAATAAATATGTACACAGGCCCGTACCCAGGATTTTTTTTGAGGGGACGGGGGGAGGGGCAAAGAGTCCAAACAGGGAGTGTGGATGCTCCAAATTTTCGGAGTTCACCCCATGGTGAAGGAGCAAAAAGGAAGCCCAAGGGGGTTGCGGCGGATCCCCTCGGCCCCCTGAAGACGGCCTTGTTTGTACATTATGATTAAAACATTAAATGTTTATGTTTAGGCAGGTTTATTTAACATAGGAAGTACATTTTCCTATATCTTATACAATATAGCTTTATACTGGGTGTTTATGTCGGGATTAAAAGATAGTCCAAAATATATTTAAACGTTTTGTAAAGAATCATTTGTACATAGAATTCAATATTATCTTCTAGAGAGAAATGCAGGGGAAATATTTCATTAAAATTTAATAAATGATTAAAAAAAAAATGTACCTACGTTTACCTACTCACCTATATTTTGTATTTTATTATTATTTTTTAATTATTTTCACTTGAACCACCCTGTCTGAGTTGAGATTTCTATACCTTGTAAAGATGTAGAAATGCAAGAGGGGACCCAATTTTTTACTTTCCTTATCCTATAGGAAGGAAAGTAATGTAATCGGGTCAAATTTTTTTCTCTCCTTTCTCTGTGTTTCCCTCCTTTTCTTTCTCTACTTCCTATTTCCAGATTTTCCTCTCAAATAAAAGGAAACCGTGTACAAAATATTTATTAAAAAAAGTATTCAGGGAGCTCGGTGGTTGTGCCTGCGCCAAGTAGGAAAATTAAATATAGGGGGTGAATTGTGCATTTGAAATAGGTACAACAAAATTTGTTTTTTTTTTTTTTTTTTTTTTTTTTTTTTCCTAATTTTTTTTTACAAAAAAATTGTACCTAAATATCTTGTTATCAAATACTTTTTATATCATTGGGAAGTAGGTACTTACCTATGTACGAGGATGAAGTTTGTATGTATGAATTCATAACTGCCATTAGTAATCTCTGTAATGTCAACACATCCACTAAAAAAAAAGGCTTTTCTAAGGGGATATTACGAACATCAGTAAAGTTCCTAAGAGCGAAAATGGATCCATCTGCAGACATGTAGTTAAAGGACATTTTTCAGTACAGTGGGTTTCTGCCATAAAAAAAAAGAAAAAGATACAAACACAGAAAAACAAATTGTATGTTCAAAAAATGAAACTAATTAACCATTGGAGTAAAATGGCAATGGACTGAGCGAATTATAGAAGTGTGAAATTAGGGCAGTCCCTGCTTTTGAACCCCTCCACACAAGTACCCCTTTTATACTTTGCTAAGTCTGGTCTGCCTGGCACTTCGAGTCTATTTATAGGAATACTAACAGCCCTCAATTCACAGATCGCGCCGTAAAGGATGTCCCGTAACACCAACCTAACTTTGAAATCGCCCATAAATGAATACACCCACATACCTAGATTTACACTGAAACTAGTTCAATTTGTTCAGCAATACAGTGCTGCCTCCTGTATTGTTTCACTTGATTGAATACACGTGGCAACGTGCTATACTTTGCTAAGTCTGGTCTGCCTGGCACTTCGAGTCTATTTATAGGAATACTAACAGCCCTTAATTCACAGATCGCGCCGTAAAGGATATCCAGTAACACCAACCTAACTTTGAAATTGCCCATAAATGAATACACCCACATACCTACCTGGATTTACACTGAAACTAGTTCAATTTGTTCAGCAATACAGTGCTGCCTCCTGTATTGTTTCACTTGATTGAATACACGTGGCAACGTGCTAGTGTCAATATTTACTTTACTATACTCTGATCATACAAGTAGCTGTTCCAGGCGGAAATTCCATCCGACATGCTACAGTTTTCTGTTTCGAGTTGGGAGTGGCGTAGAGTGAGATTTTCAAAAGGGGAATACCCTATCTATTGGAATAGAATAAAATAGTAAGTATAATATACCTTACTTATACTGTCAGAACAGACTGAAAAGTCCCTTTACTCCCTATAATGTATAATTATGTAGTGTATTCCAATCTGAATATTATATGATGGTCTTACAGTGGATTTTACCAAGATTTTTTCAGCATCTAGAAGCCTAACAGGCTGTTAAGTTCCATTTGATTTGTATAGATTTGTCAGGGCTGTTAAGTTTACAGACTGTCAAGGGGTTCCAATCTGAATATTATGATGGTCTTACAGTGGATTTTACCAAGATTTTATCAGCATCTAGAAGCCTAACAGGCTGTTAAGTTCCATTTGATTTGTATAGATTTGTCAGGGCTGTTAAGTTTACAGACTGTCAAGGGCTAAATATTATGATGGTCTTACAGTGGATTTTACCAAGATTTCATCAGCATCTAGAAGCCTAACAGGCTGTTAAGTTCCATTTGATTTGTATAGATTTGTCAGGGCTGTTAAGTTTACAGACTGTCAAGGGGAGAACAAGCTGGGCCCGTCCCTCCGGGAATTTTTTAGCCCGTAGTTTATTCGATCGTGGTTAAAGAATACCTATGTACCTACCTAATTTGTTTAATATTCAGTTTATTAGTATTCTTGATTTGATTTTTCGATTTTACTTTCATGTAATAGCCCGTCCACTATACCTTTTTTTATTACTATCGTAATAATTAAGGAAGGACGGGCTAAAAAAGAGGTTGGTGAAACCCATTATTGGAATACTAAATCACCTATATTATTACTATCGTAATAATTAAGGAAGGACGGGCTAAAAAAGAGGTTGGTGAAACCCATTATTGGAATACTAAATCACCTATACAGAACAAAGGACACGCTGCTAAATGTTCACAAAAAATTCATAATTTTCTTGACAAAATATTAAGACTTCAAGAAAACAACAAAAACATAACTAATACTAGAAGTTGTGCTTATTTTTTTTCCAAAGTTTTCTTTTAAAGAATTAATTTGAAGAAAAAATTAATAATAATAATAAAATGAATAAAGTCAGTAAGCATAAACAAAGCGCACCAGTTGTGCTTATGTTTAGCAGCTTTAAATCTTTGAAGCATGACTGATCTCTGATAAACCAAAATCTAGAAAGCAAAATTAGAGAATTCTGTACTTACCGCTTTTTTTACAAATGACACGAATCCATATCCTTTGGATTTCAAAGTCTGTGGATCTCTTACTACTCTACAATCTCTGTAATCAAATAGAATAAACGGGTTTCCATTAGGACAAAACTTATAGGGGAGAAGTAAAGATACCTTTGAGTTTGAAGTTGAAAAATGTCTTCCAATTTATTAAAAAAAGAATTCGGGAAACCAGTGAGAATACAAGTCAAACCTTACTGTTGCCACAAATTTTTCTATTTCTCAAAAAGCATACCTTGTGGAAAGGAGCAAAAGATGTGGAAGTGGTGGGAAAGAAGGGCGAAAGAATAATATTTTTCCCCATTAATCATTGGAATTCGACTGACATCTTTAGGAGGTACTTTCAATATTAACTTGTCTACTCTTCAACCTTTTTTCCCCCGACAGTTTTTCTGCATTTGAGAGTGGCAAATATCAAGACTAATGACCTAATGGTGCAACTCAAAATTTATCGTTTTGTTTTCCTCTGCTTCGGCAACAATTGCTGTGGATTTTTATTTCAGTCTGTCAGTCAGTCAGACTCAGTAACTGCATAAGTACCTAACTTACTATAGTTAGGTATGTAGCAACTAAAATACTAACAAGTAACAACAGATGCTGTGGATTGTTATTTCAGTCCGTCAGTCAGTCAGACTCAGTAACTGCATAAGTACCTAACTTACTATAGTTAGGTATGTAGCAACTAAAATACTAACAAGTAACAACAGTTAGAAAAAAAAAAAACACTGAAATTAAATGAATGTCACAAAGCGTGTACGAGTTATACAAGATAAAGACATGACACTCCTCATTCTCCAGGTGCTTCAAGACATTGTCCCCACATTCAACAAACTTCCAAGTCAATACATCTGGAAACACGAGAGAAGTTTAGGGAACATGTTGCACACAAAATGTCATACCGATAGAGGAAAGAGATAATAACTTTGACCTTAGGAAGAAAAGAAACGGGATGATATAGACGAGAAAGAAGAGATAGGAAGCGGAGACAGAGTGGAAAGAAGAGATGGGGGTCAAAAAGTATCTCAAAAAAGGAAAGAAGAAAAAAAGAAGACGAAAATATAATGAAGAAATATTTTTATAATAAAGCAAACGGAAAGGAGAAATAAATGTTATAGAGAGAAAAGTGAAATATCACATTTGAGGAGAAAAATTTTCTCCCTGGTGTATTGACGAGATCGTTATGACCACGTTCACAATGCTTGCTGTTGACACCTGCAGATAGAAAATGAGCAATTCAGCCGAATTTAGAAACGTGCTTCCTCAAGATGAAGAATAAAGGAGAGTAAATTTTAGTAGGGTAAAAGACTAAAAGACTAAAGATAAAGACTAAAGAAAAGTCTAGGATGGAGAAAATTCTCCCACACATGGTTAAAATTTACTCGAATTTCTTTCTCAATCAATGATCACCTATACACATCTGGTTCAACCCCCCTCTACGTGCACCTCCACTGGTCACACACGATGTAATCTCCACTAGATATGTCATAGGGTGTTGCTGTTATCCAATATGTTGAATTGTTGGATAATGCAAAATAAACATCAAACAAATCTACACTCTTTTCAATCTAAAAAAAAAAAACAATACTTTAAAGGTTACGTACCCAATACAAAACAACAATAAATGCAGGAATTTTCTGCTCCGAAAAAGAAACGTGAGATCAGAAGAATCAAAGATCATTCAAAAACAAAAGCAAATTCACGTCATAAAGTAGAAGTGGGACATGAAAAGAAACCCTCCAAGATTATTATTATTATTATTATTATTTTAATTTCCACCAACCACTATTTTTTAAAAAGAAATTTCGAACGGCGTTGGGTCCAATTTTGATTAAATTGGATATATTTAAGTTGAACACACAAACGAAATTTACTGAACAGTTTTTCGGCCTACATCGGGCTTTTTGGGGTCTGTAAGAGCCGCTTTCTAAGTGATTTTTACCGCTCATTGAAATAATTCTGTCCTCGTATCTACAATGGGTGGAGCCAAACCCCATCAAAAGCACAAACTCAATCCATCCAAAACGTCAAATGCAAAACTTTACAATGCAGTCAGGTCATAGATGCAGTGAAATCTCTTGGGACAGCGTGATTGAAATGGTCATTCGAAATAAAAATACGTAGTTTTAATTGCAAAAATTTCAATAATGGGTACTACCTTCCTGCCTGCCTTTAACTTCCAATATTTTCAGGATGAAGTTTTGAAGGGACTGAAGGGAGTTTGAAATAAAGAAATTCTACTGTTCTAGATAGCTTTTTATTTATTTTTACAAATTGACGGGGGTAACCCCACATGTTTAATTGTACCTAAATATCTTGTTATCAAATACTTTTTATATCATTGGGAAGTAGGTACTTACCTATGTACGAGGATGAAGTTTGTATGTATGAATTCATAACTGCCATTAGTAATCTCTGTAATGTCGTTGTACCTAAATATCTTGTTATCAAATAATTTTTAGATCATTGGGAAGTAGGTACTTACCTATGTACGAGGATGAAGTTTGTATGTATGAATTCATAACTGCCATTAGTAATCTCTGTAATGTCAACACATCCACTAAAAAAAAGGCTTTTCTAAGGGGATATTACGAACATCAGTAAAGTTCCTAAGAGGGAAAATGGATCCATCTGCAGACATGTAGTTAAAACGTCAGGGTACGAGTGATTCAGCCGATTCAAGGGCACGTCTAGTTCTATACGAGCCTGCACACTCTGGCTCTATAACTCAATTTTGGGCTCATTAGTCCTGCGGGGGCCTTCTGGGGGTCTTTTTTGTGAGTTGTACAGTTTATTGAACTACCTACTTTTCCAGGATGACTGTTATCTTCCTCAATAAACATTGAATATCTAGTATCTACATACAAACTATTTTTTTTTAAATTATTTTACGAGGATCCAGGTAAGAGGAATACTAAAAACACTATTTCTACAAAGAACACCAATTTCTACAAAGAACACGATCCCTGCAAGAAACACTAGATACCTTTCGACTTAATCTTCAAATCTCCATCCATCCATTCTCTCTCTCTCTCGCTCTCTCCGTAATATTTACGTTCCTTCTTTTGAAAACATTTTCTCTTAATTGTTTTTGCCTTTATGTGTTCTCCCATTCTCTCTCTCTCTCTCTCGCTCTCTCCGTAATATTTACGTTCCTTCTTTTGAAAACATTTTCTCTTAATTGTTTTTGCCTTTATGTGTTCTCTGAGGGAACACAAAAAAGTGGAAGATAAATTCTTATTTCAATCCTCTCAATTTTCGTACATCCAATAAAAAATCTGGTGTGAACATCACACGACTTTCCTTAACCTATTGAATGATGCTTATTTGAGTGTTCTTTTACCCTAATTTTTACAAGGGAACACAAAAAAGTGGAAGATAAAGTCTTATTTCAATCCTCTCAATTTTCGTACATCCAATAAAAAATTGGATTTATTTTCAAGTTAAGAGTCCAGGTTCTTGGATTTTCTAAAGCTGTGATTTTCTCGAAAGTGGGCTGAAATGCTAGGAGTCAGGGGTGTGGATTGTTCACTCGAATATTTTCTCGGGGAGTTTTGAATATTTATTGTGCTGATAGAAGGACCGCAGCACCTATCTCAACCAAACGTTTTGTGTTGTATCCTTGTCACATTTGTGAACTACATACCAAATTTCAAGTCTTGTTTCAAGCGAACGAATCAGATCGTCTGAATTCCCTGGAATTGAGTCAACTTATTCCCAATTCTGGCATCCATTGCATCGCACACATAAAATCCAAACCGTTTGTTTTTTTACTACCGTTTATAAGCGTTTTAAAAAGTCGGATTAGTTTCTCAATTTCTCCATTCATCTCTTCGCTTTTCTCGTTGAAATTTATATAAAACTCTCCGTTTTCTTTGAATGCCAAAGATTGTTGAAAGTTAAGCGTGGTGTATAAATAGATGAGTGACCTGCAGGGTTCACCCTGATCTGCTGGGAGTCTGAAGTTTCAAATTGTATGAACGCCCGGTATTAAAATTAGTCGGATTACAACTTCTTTAGTATTTAGATAAACTTTCGATAGGTTTTCACGGATAAGAAGTGTTTACAATATTACTAACTTTTTGTCAGTATAAAAAAGTTGAAAGGTTAAATTTCTACCCTTGGAACACAGTCTGTTCTATTCTATAGCAGACTTCAAATCCCTGTTAATTCCTCAGAACAACTCAAAAGGAATAAAAGTCCGTATAAACATCGTTTTGTACAATAGGCAAACGCAAACCCTCTATTCCTTTCTGTTTTTTCTGCCTCTTGTATTTACATAATATTAGTTTCGTTCTACCCTTGGAATAGAGTCTGTTCTATTCTATAGCAGACTTCAAATCCCTGTTAATTCCTCAGAACAACTCAAAAGGAATAAAAGTCCGGATAAACATCGTTTTGTACAATAGGCAAACGCAAACCCTCTATTCCTTTCTGTTTTTTTCTGCCTCTTGTATTTACATAATATTAGTTTCAAATGGGCCAGTTGGAACTGTTCCCTTTTCTATATCTGGAGTGACTGGAACATTGTCTTCACTAATAGTATTATCATCCTCATTGGTTTTAATAGCTTTTATTATCCTGCTAGGCTTAATTTGATAGAATAGATACATGAGAATAAATATCTGTTATTTCCAAATCATTAGATTTTATGGCTTCTAATGACTGTCCTGAATAAAAGTTTCAAGGGGATTTTCTTTTTCACAAACCCGGAAGAAAATGAGAAAATTGCTTCAGGCGGTTTTGAATCTAAAATAGAAGATAGAGTGGAAGGATCTATCCTTGAACTCTGAGTGTAAAACCAAATTTCCGAGAAAAGGTGAGGGAACATCCCATTATATTTTTAACAATCCTGAATGTACATGTACCTCTGTACTTTACATTTGTCTTCTGCTCCTTTATTACCCTGGTAACTAAGGCCATTTAAACCCATTATAAATAAAAACAGCTTAAAAGCTTTCCAATCATACACAGTTTGATAGAATAGATACATGAGTATAAATATCTGTTATTTCCAAATCATTAGATTTTATGGCTTCTAATGACTGTCCTGAATAAAAGTTTCAAGGGGATTTTCTTTTTCACCGTTTATTTTACTTGCTCGTTCCCTGCTTTTCTTCCTTTTTTTACCCAATTTTACTTCTTTTCTTGATTAAAATGGAAATGTTTTTCATTACTTTTTGTATGGAAGCCAAAAAATATAACGATAATAATACTATGCTCATACCGCTCTACTCAAAAGTTTCTCGTGTTAGATAATGGTGGGATTGGATGTTTGTTTCAAGTGAACGAATCAGATCGTCTGAATTCCCTGGAATTGAGTCAACTTATTCCGAATTCTGGCATCCATTGCATCGCACACATAAAATCCAAACCGTTTGTTTTTTTACTACCGTTTATAAGCGTTTTAAAAAGTCGGATTACAACTTCTTTAGTATTTAGATAAACTTTCGATAGGTTTTCACGGATAAGAAGTGTTTACAATATTACTAACTTTTTGTCAGTATAAAAAAGTTGAAAGGTTAAAGTTCTACCCTTGGAATAGAGTCTGTTCTATTCTATAGCAGACTTCAAATCCCTGTTAATTCCTCAGAACAACTCAAAAGGAATAAAAGTCCGGATAAACATCGTTTTGTACAATAGGCAAACGCAAACCCTCTATTCCTTTCTGTTTTTTTCTGCCTCTTGTATTTACATAATATTAGTTTCAAATGGGCCAGTTGGAACTGTTCCCTTTTCTATATCTGGAGTGACTGGAACATTGTCTTCACTAATAGTATTATCATCCTCATTGGTTTTAATAGCTTTTATTATCCTGCTAGGCTTAATTCTATTTTATGTTTTGTGAGCTGCCTTTGTATAATTATTTTCCAGTGAGGAGGAATAGTAGGGTATTTTTCAGACTTGTTTTTAGCTTTCGGAGCACTTGTTTTTAAATAAGGAAGCCCCCGCAGTAAGTTATATTCTTGATAATCATTTGAGCTTGATCTTTTCAAAGGGTATTTTCTATTCATTGGGATTAATCATCCCATATCTCTTAGTTTGAAAGGGAGTTGATTTTTATTTTTTGATAACATTTCGCTGTTTAATTAACATACAGATAAATTTCGGAAATGCTCAGTGCGTAGTACGTAATACGTATGGAAATTTTGTGGCATGTGATGGTGTTCTTTCAACGATTGAGCATCAGAATGTGTGCATAAATGGCAACAAAATGAAATACTTAATGGGAATATTCTTCCATCCGTGCTCTCAGAGGTGTGAAATAACCTAAGGCACTAAGCTCGTCATATTGGAGTGTGTTGCTTAAAGCCTGTAGGCATGCTGTGGGACTTCTGGTTCGCGAGTGGTATTCAGTGGTGAAGACGCATGCTCCGAAGGAACGACGCTTGTGGTTTTCGTTGCATCAAATTGAAGTTTTCTACCCGCGCCCGCGCGTTTCGGATTTGAGTTTGTTTGTTTTGTCGTAATGAGTCAAAATAGGGTGGTTCAATTTTTTTTTTCTTTTTTCTAATGATGTGCGAGAAGCCAAGAGCGTGTGCGTGCGGTAAGAGAGAAGGGCAAAAGGTTGGTATTTGTATATCTTAAAAAAAAATAATAATAATATAATAAATAAAATAAGAATAACATTAAATCCCTCCCAAACCAAGGTAGAGGAGCACACTGGTAACCGGTGATTACGTTTAGCAGCATAAAACTTCCCCAAAAGTTGCTAAATTATTAAAGTCAAATGCTACGATATACTCATGCGAGTGAATGACGGGAGGATTAATGTCGTATAGTAAGTCAAGCGAGTCGTGTAGTCTATTTCCTTTTACTCAGCAGTAAACAAAACGGCTTGGGTTATTTCTTTAAAATATTGCAAATAACTCTATTGCTTTTTATTTCGAAAAAGGAGAATCTGAATGTTATCAGTTTATCTTTTTTAGATGTTATTGAGATTTTTTCACATCTTTTTAATTCACAGAGGCAGTTATAATGCTGGATCTGGATGTAAAACAGATGTTCTACTTTTTTTATCATTTAAATCCTACTGAAATGATGCATAGCTATATCATTGATTATGTAATGAATAGGCACATAAATATATAATATTAATAAACTCACTGTTTATTGGTAATTAGCCATAACCTACTGGTAGTGGGTTGTTAGTATTAGGTACCCAGATATCATTCAACCAAAGTAATAATCGTTAACATTATCATTACCTGAGTATAATCTAATAGTGATTAGGTACCTATAAATGCATAGCTATATCATTGATTATGTAATTAATAGGCACGTAAATATATAATATTAATAAACGCATTGTTTATTGGTAATTAGCCATAACCTACTGGTAGTTTTAGGTACCCAGATATCATTCAACCAAAGTAATAATCGTTAACATTATCATTACCTGAGTATAATCTAATAGTGATTAGATACCTATAGTAACATAATCAGGAAGAAAAGTAGGTACCTCTAATCTTAAAATTATGCTCACTGCAGTTTTCAAATTCTCCTCAAAAATAATGTAAAAAAAATCTACCAAGTTATGTATTAGGTACTAGTATTTATACAGTGTTAAATAGGTTTAATATTAATAATGATCTATTTACGTTTTCCCCCAAGTTCACAAGATTCTCAGCGTTAATAACAGTGAAAAATCGCGTACAATCTGTGTGTACATCTTGTTGTTGAACCCTCAAAAATAATGTAAAAAATCTACCAAGTTATGTAGGTATTACTAGTATTTATACAGTGTTAAATAGGTTTAATATTAATAATGATCTGTTTACGTTTTCCCCCAAGTTCACAAGATTCTCAGCGTTAATAACAGTGAAAAATCGCGTACAATCTGTGTGTA
>NW_007378730.1:0-78419 GCF_000475195.1 Diaphorina citri
GAAAAGTTTTACCGCAATAGTTACAAGAGAAATAATCCTTGTCGAAATGTAATAGCTTGTGCTTATTTAATAGGATCTTGGTTAGAAAGCGTTGGTCACAATCATCACATTTGAAAGGTTTATTTAGAGCCATATATTCTTTGGAATCTTCATGAGGTTTTACTTTCCTGATTGTAGCACCCTCTTCATTTTCTTTATTGATTTCATCTACACTACATGTTTTACTTTCATGTGATGACCTGAAACGACAAAAGGAAAAATATCCGTTACTTGTATTTCACTTATGTATCATTCTCAATCTCAGTATGTCATTTAAGTTATTATTATTCGGCTATACAAATAGTTGCTTTATAATATTATTTTTCAATTTTATATGATTCAAAGACTTTCTTCCCAGGCTGCATTTACAGTGTATACTTGATGTGTACTTCAATAGGAATTAGATTTGGAAACCTCCAAAGTACCTAACCGCGGTATTCAGGGCTTTTTGCCAGGATGCTTGCTTTTGTAATGTCCAGTAAGTGCTGATCTTTGTTTGAAGGATTTTGGACAGATAGAACAAACAAATGGTGATTCTCCTGTATGAATTCTCTCATGAATTGTTAAAATATTTTTAGAAACGAAAGATTTTCCGCAGTGTTCACAACAGTAGGGTTTCTCTCCTGTATGCATGTTCATATGAACAGCTAGGAAACGTTTCGAACACACTTTCTTGCCACAAATATCACATTTTGGTTTGGCATCACCATGAATAAGTCTCATATGTGCATTGCAAGCATTGGTACTACTATAGCATTTTCCACAAATTTGACACTGGCATGATTGTTGTGTTTTCAGACCGTGATGGACTATTTTTATATGAGATCGTAAACCACCTATTGTAGCATAGCTTGCAGGACACATCGTACATAAGTGTGTTTTCTGTCCCGTGTGAACAAACTGATGATCTTCCAGAGCTCCTAGGTAGGTAAATGCTTTAGGACATAGACTACACTTATAAGATTTGTACACAATTAATTTCTTGCCTTGATGAACAACTCTATCATGTCCCGCTACATCTTGTTTTCTCTTGAATTGTTTTTTGCAAACGGGACAAGAAAAAGGTCTTGCAGTACTATGAATCACTATATGTCTTCTTAGTTTATACTTGTGCAGAAAAGTTTTACCGCAATAGTTACAAGAGAAATAATCCTTGTCGAAATGTAATAGCTTGTGCTTATTTAATAGGATCTTGGTTAGAAAGCGTTGGTCACAATCATCACATTTGAAAGGTTTATTTAGAGCCATATATTCTTTGGAATCTTCATGAGGTTTTACTTTCCTGATTGTAGCACCCTCTTCATTTTCTTTATTGATTTCATCTACACTACATGTTTTACTTTCATGTGATGACCTGAAACGACAAAAGGAAAAATATCCGTTACTTGTATTTCACTTATGTATCATTCTCAATCTCAGTATGTCATTTAAGTTATTATTATTCGGCTATACAAATAGTTGCTTTATAATATTATTTTTCAATTTTATATGATTCAAAGACTTTCTTCCCAGGCTGCATTTACAGTGTATACTTGATGTGTACTTCAATAGGAATTAGATTTGGAAACCTCCAAAGTACCTAACCGCGGTATTCAGGGCTTTTTGCCAGGATGCTTGCTTTTGTAATGTCCAGTAAGTGCTGATCTTTGTTTGAAGGATTTTGGACAGATAGAACAAACAAATGGTGATTCTCCTGTATGACTTCTCACATGAATTGTTAAAATACTTTTAGAAACGAAAGATTTTCCGCAGTGTTCACAACAGTAGGGTTTCTCTCCTGTATGCATGTTCATATGAACAGCTAGAAACTGTTTCGAACTCACTTTCTTGCCACAAATATCACATTTTGGTTTGGCATCACCATGAATAAGTCTCATATGGTGTCTGTAAGCATCGTTACTACTATAGCATTTTCCACAAATTTGACACTGGCATGATTGTTGTGTTTTCAGACCGTGATGGACTATTTTCATATGAGATCGTAAACCACCTATGCTTGCAAAGATTGCAGGACACATGGTACATAAACGTGTTTTCTGTCCTGTGTGAACAAACTGATGATCTTCCAGAGCTGCTAAATGGGTAAATACTCTAGGACATAGACTACACTTATAGGATTTGTACACCTTCTTAGTTTGATGTAAACGCTGATGATTGATTACCCCATTTTCTCTCTTGAATCGTTTTCCACACAACGAACAAGAAAAAGGTTTTTGAGTACTATGAGATATCATGTGATTCCTTAGATATTTCTTTTCTGAAAAAATCAGCCCGCAAGAATTACAAGTGAAACCACCCTTGTTGAAATGCATTTGCTTTTTGTGCTGATTCAGTAGGATTTTGGATAGAAAGCATTGGAAACAATCATCACATTTGAAAGGTTTATTTAGAGCCATATATTCTTTGGAATCTTCATGAGGTTTTACTTTCCTGATTGTAGCACCCTCTTCATTTTCTTTATTGATTTCATCTACACTACATGTTTTACTTTCATGTGATGACCTGAAACGACAAAATAAAAAAATCCGTTACTTGTATTTCACTTATCATTCTCGATATGAGAATTAAGTTATTATTCAGGGTTTTGTAAAGGGACTTTTCAGTCTCATTCTGGCAGGATAAACAAGAACAAGGTTTATACGCTTTCCCTGGAATGAAATTAAATGACTAGTCCACGAAATTTTCAGAAAATTAGGGGGTGGAGGTACTTAAAAAATCAGTGGGATTACCCCTTCAGTTGAATAAAATATGCAATGTGTAGAACGTCAATGAATATGAGAGGGAATGCGCCGCAGGCCGTTTTTCGGCAATACTTGATTTTATTTTGAATATTTTTAATTTTTGACCAGGTGGCAAATTCCATAACTTTTCCAGGTTTTCTTTAAATTTTCACATTTTTCCATGGCTTTTTGGCCGATTTTCCGATTCCATGACTTTTCCAGATTTTTCAGGTCTCGTATAAATTC
The DNA here is from genome assembly GCF_000475195.1 of Diaphorina citri. Lineage (NCBI taxonomy): Eukaryota > Metazoa > Arthropoda > Insecta > Hemiptera > Psyllidae > Diaphorina > Diaphorina citri. The sequence continues at coordinate 3,006 of NW_007378730.1, forward strand.
TGTTATTATTCGGCTGGACAGATAAGTACTTTATATGTATTTTATTTAAATGATTCAAACAATTCGAAGAGACTTTCTCCCCAACCAAATCCCTTAGTATTATTGCTGCACTTACATTGTATACTTGACAGGAATTAGATTTGGAACACTCCAAAACAAAATATCCAACCGTGGGATTCAAGGCTTTTTGCCAGGATGCTTGCTTTTGTAATGCCCAGTAAGTGCTGATCTTTGTTTGAAGGATTTTGGACAGATAGAACAAGCAAATGGTGATTCTCCTGTATGACTTCTCACATGAATTGTTAAATAATTTTTAGAAGCAAAAGATTTTCCGCAATATTCACAACAGTAGGGTTTTTCTCCTGTATGCATGTTCATATGAATCGCTAGGAATTCTTTGGAACACACCGTCTTCCCACAAATATCACATTTCGGCTTGGCATCACCATGAGCATATTTCATATGAACATAGTATCCTTGACGCCTATTGAAGGATTTTCCACAAAGTTCACACTGACATGATTCTTGAGGTCTCTTATATCCTTCATGAAGCACTTTAATGTGTCCCAAAAGAGCACCTTTACAGGTAAACCTTGCAGAGCACAAGTTACACATATGTGATTTCTGTCCAGTATGAACATATTGATGATCTTCCAGAGCTGCTAGGTGGGTAAATGCTTTAGGACATAGACTACACTTATAAGATTTGTACACATTATATTTCTTTCCCTGATGAACGATTCGATCATGTTTCGATACCTCATGCTTTCTCTTGAATTGTTTTTTACAAATGGGGCAAGAAAAAGGCTTCTCAGTACTGTGAGATATCATGTGATTTAACAGTCTAAATTTCTGCCTAAATGTTTGTCCACACAAATTGCAAGTGAGATGCCCTTCTGTATGTAATAGCTTGTGTTTATTCAGTAGAATCTTGGTTAGAAAGCATTGGTCACAATCATCACATTTGAAAGGTTTATTTAGAGCCACATTTTCTTTGGAAGCGCCGTGAGTGTTTACTTTCTTCTTTGTAGTACTCTCTTCTTTTTCATTTAACTTATGTGTTCTAGCTTCAGTTTCATGTGACAATCTGAAACGACACAAGGAAAGATTCCATTACTGCAAGTCTCTTCATTTTTTCCAACTTGCTCCTGTAGTTTCACTGCAATTTTGTTTATATCATGTGTTAATATTATAGTCGCATTGTTGTATATTTGGTTCACACAGTATTGATATTTCGGCCAACCCAGTATATTGGTTTCCATAGTGCCAACAATATGAAAAACTTTTTTCCTCATCTATCAATCCTTTTTTCTCTGTACTAAATATTTTAAAACGCATCCCGGCCAGCCTAGTTAGCTTAGTTGGTAGTGCGTCTGCCTTCTAAGCGCTAGGCCGCGGGTTCGATTCCCGCCCGGGGCGGATTTTATCCTGATGGGATAATGTTCGTTCTCGGAACGGCTGGCTTTCTCCTATCCTGTCTTCCTTCTCTCTCCGATTTCGGGACGATAAGACCCTAGAGTTACAGTTCCCTCTGTCAAACCTCTTAAAAAAAAAAAAAAAAAAAAAAAAAAAAAAAAAAAAAAAAAAAAACAAAAAAACAAAACTCTTTTTCTTTACTAAATTTTTCGCTGTCACAGTCCAACCAAATTTTGTTTCGCAAATTTTCTTTGGCAGTTAGTTGCTCTCTAACTTTTTACGGTACTTTTTACTCCAATTATTTTTTTACTTAAATTACTTTCCGCTTATTTTTTTCCAAACTAAAATTTTTCTTTCATTTAATTTTTCGTTGGTAGTTTCGAGCAGCTGTGCATCAACTACGCCAACGAACACCTGCAGTACTACTTCAACCAGCACGTGTTTCAATACGAACAGGAAGAATACAACAAGGAGGGTATTCGTTGGCGCCATATTGAATTCTCGGACAATACGCTGTGTCTGCAGCTGGTCGAGGGGAAACCCAATGGTCTCCTGTGTGTTCTGGATGATCAAGCCAAGTAAGTTTTGAATAGAATAGAATAGAATAGAATAAGGAGGGAATTCGTTGGCGCCATATTGAATTCTCGGACAATACGCTGTGTCTGCAGCTGGTCGAGGGGAAACCCAATGGTCTCCTGTGTGTTCTGGATGATCAAGCCAAGTAAGTTTTGAATAGAATAGAATAGAATAGAATAAGGAGGGAATTCGTTGGCGCCATATTGAATTCTCGGACAATACGCTGTGTCTGCAGCTGGTCGAGGGGAAACCCAATGGTCTCCTGTGTGTTCTGGATGATCAAGCCAAGTAAGTTTTGAATAGAATAGAATAGAATAGAATAAGGAGGGAATTCGTTGGCGCCATATTGAATTCTCGGACAATACGCTGTGTCTGCAGCTGGTCGAGGGGAAACCCAATGGTCTCCTGTGTGTTCTGGATGATCAAGCCAAGTAAGTTTTGAATAGAATAGAATAGAATAGAATAAGGAGGGAATTCGTTGGCGCCATATTGAATTCTCGGACAATACGCTGTGTCTGCAGCTGGTCGAGGGGAAACCCAATGGTCTCCTGTGTGTTCTGGATGATCAAGCCAAGTAAGTTTTGAATAGAATAGAATAGAATAGAATAAGGAGGGAATTCGTTGGCGCCATATTGAATTCTCGGACAATACGCTGTGTCTGCAGCTGGTCGAGGGGAAACCCAATGGTCTCCTGTGTGTTCTGGATGATCAAGCCAAGTAAGTTTTGAATAGAATAGAATAGAATAGAATAAGGAGGGAATTCGTTGGCGCCATATTGAATTCTCGGACAATACGCTGTGTCTGCAGCTGGTCGAGGGGAAACCCAATGGTCTCCTGTGTGTTCTGGATGATCAAGCCAAGTAAGTTTTGAATAGAATAGAATAGAATAGAATAAGGAGGGAATTCGTTGGCGCCATATTGAATTCTCGGACAATACGCTGTGTCTGCAGCTGGTCGAGGGGAAACCCAATGGTCTCCTGTGTGTTCTGGATGATCAAGCCAAGTAAGTTTTGAATAGAATAGAATAGAATAGAATAAGGAGGGAATTCGTTGGCGCCATATTGAATTCTCGGACAATACGCTGTGTCTGCAGCTGGTCGAGGGGAAACCCAATGGTCTCCTGTGTGTTCTGGATGATCAAGCCAAGTAAGTTTTGAATAGAATAGAATAGAATAGAATAAGGAGGGAATTCGTTGGCGCCATATTGAATTCTCGGACAATACGCTGTGTCTGCAGCTGGTCGAGGGGAAACCCAATGGTCTCCTGTGTGTTCTGGATGATCAAGCCAAGTAAGTTTTGAATAGAATAGAATAGAATAGAATAAGGAGGGAATTCGTTGGCGCCATATTGAATTCTCGGACAATACGCTGTGTCTGCAGCTGGTCGAGGGGAAACCCAATGGTCTCCTGTGTGTTCTGGATGATCAAGCCAAGTAAGTTTTGAATAGAATAGAATAGAATAGAATAAGGAGGGAATTCGTTGGCGCCATATTGAATTCTCGGACAATACGCTGTGTCTGCAGCTGGTCGAGGGGAAACCCAATGGTCTCCTGTGTGTTCTGGATGATCAAGCCAAGTAAGTTTTGAATAGAATAGAATAGAATAGAATAAGGAGGGAATTCGTTGGCGCCATATTGAATTCTCGGACAATACGCTGTGTCTGCAGCTGGTCGAGGGGAAACCCAATGGTCTCCTGTGTGTTCTGGATGATCAAGCCAAGTAAGTTTTGAATAGAATAGAATAGAATAGAATAAGGAGGGAATTCGTTGGCGCCATATTGAATTCTCGGACAATACGCTGTGTCTGCAGCTGGTCGAGGGGAAACCCAATGGTCTCCTGTGTGTTCTGGATGATCAAGCCAAGTAAGTTTTGAATAGAATAGAATAGAATAGAATAAGGAGGGAATTCGTTGGCGCCATATTGAATTCTCGGACAATACGCTGTGTCTGCAGCTGGTCGAGGGGAAACCCAATGGTCTCCTGTGTGTTCTGGATGATCAAGCCAAGTAAGTTTTGAATAGAATAGAATAGAATAGAATAAGGAGGGAATTCGTTGGCGCCATATTGAATTCTCGGACAATACGCTGTGTCTGCAGCTGGTCGAGGGGAAACCCAATGGTCTCCTGTGTGTTCTGGATGATCAAGCCAAGTAAGTTTTGAATAGAATAGAATAGAATAGAATAAGGAGGGAATTCGTTGGCGCCATATTGAATTCTCGGACAATACGCTGTGTCTGCAGCTGGTCGAGGGGAAACCCAATGGTCTCCTGTGTGTTCTGGATGATCAAGCCAAGTAAGTTTTGAATAGAATAGAATAGAATAGAATAAGGAGGGAATTCGTTGGCGCCATATTGAATTCTCGGACAATACGCTGTGTCTGCAGCTGGTCGAGGGGAAACCCAATGGTCTCCTGTGTGTTCTGGATGATCAAGCCAAGTAAGTTTTGAATAGAATAGAATAGAATAGAATAAGGAGGGAATTCGTTGGCGCCATATTGAATTCTCGGACAATACGCTGTGTCTGCAGCTGGTCGAGGGGAAACCCAATGGTCTCCTGTGTGTTCTGGATGATCAAGCCAAGTAAGTTTTGAATAGAATAGAATAGAATAGAATAAGGAGGGAATTCGTTGGCGCCATATTGAATTCTCGGACAATACGCTGTGTCTGCAGCTGGTCGAGGGGAAACCCAATGGTCTCCTGTGTGTTCTGGATGATCAAGCCAAGTAAGTTTTGAATAGAATAGAATAGAATAGAATAAGGAGGGAATTCGTTGGCGCCATATTGAATTCTCGGACAATACGCTGTGTCTGCAGCTGGTCGAGGGGAAACCCAATGGTCTCCTGTGTGTTCTGGATGATCAAGCCAAGTAAGTTTTGAATAGAATAGAATAGAATAGAATAAGGAGGGAATTCGTTGGCGCCATATTGAATTCTCGGACAATACGCTGTGTCTGCAGCTGGTCGAGGGGAAACCCAATGGTCTCCTGTGTGTTCTGGATGATCAAGCCAAGTAAGTTTTGAATAGAATAGAATAGAATAGAATAAGGAGGGAATTCGTTGGCGCCATATTGAATTCTCGGACAATACGCTGTGTCTGCAGCTGGTCGAGGGGAAACCCAATGGTCTCCTGTGTGTTCTGGATGATCAAGCCAAGTAAGTTTTGAATAGAATAGAATAGAATAGAATAAGGAGGGAATTCGTTGGCGCCATATTGAATTCTCGGACAATACGCTGTGTCTGCAGCTGGTCGAGGGGAAACCCAATGGTCTCCTGTGTGTTCTGGATGATCAAGCCAAGTAAGTTTTGAATAGAATAGAATAGAATAGAATAAGGAGGGAATTCGTTGGCGCCATATTGAATTCTCGGACAATACGCTGTGTCTGCAGCTGGTCGAGGGGAAACCCAATGGTCTCCTGTGTGTTCTGGATGATCAAGCCAAGTAAGTTTTGAATAGAATAGAATAGAATAGAATAAGGAGGGAATTCGTTGGCGCCATATTGAATTCTCGGACAATACGCTGTGTCTGCAGCTGGTCGAGGGGAAACCCAATGGTTTCTACCCAATCTAGAAGAGTTTTCTGAGTTTTGGCTGTTAGTGTCCAGAACTGATAGAAGTTGTCTACTTTCTCGTTGCATTGCATACAGATTTTTCTCGGTAGCTTATCATCTTGAGTAACCTGAAACAAACACACAAAGAGAACCTTTGGTAATTATGCATTAAACATTGAAGAGAATTATGGAATGACTTGTGAGTCATTTGACTAATTTCATGCCTAGAAAAGTTCATCTACCCATATTACTAGTCCTGATTTCTCCCTCCGGATTCTAATGTCAATAGGGAATCATGTAAAATCTAAAGCAAGGTCTCACACTGGCAAAATATGGCTTCTGTGGAGGACTTGAACTGGCTAGGAAACAATAAATGGAGAAGTTTCAAGTAACTAGCCTAGCTAGCAGTTTTCTCAAAGGGTTCTATGTACTTCACAAGTACAATCTTCACTAATTTATCAAAGTTAGACATTGCAAGACTGTAGAACTGAGCAATAATACACCCCATAACATCACACATGCATTGTTAAAAAAAAAAAAAAAAAAAAAAAATGAAAGTGCGTCCTCACAAGTCCAATATGAAGAAGATAAAGATTATGATGATGGGGAGGATAAACCGCTGCTACTAACCTGTGTAGAATGCAATGAGGACTATAATCTCCTTTTTTTCTGGTTCTGGCATTCATTTCATCACCCATATATCTTCAACTGCTAAGGTTTAATCAGGCTTTTATGTTTCTCCTTTTCGCTGGAATTTAAAGCACAGTTCAACTGTCCTCACAAGGCTGGGTGCACCTGTACGTGCTCTCCCAAACGGTCACCCGTTCGAAATACCACACACAACGTTGCTTAACTTCAGTGATCCGTAGGAAACTGGCGCATAAGATCGGTTTCACTTCGTCGCACGGGGAGTTCGAATACCCCTCACACGAATTTCCAAGGCAATCAAGTTCAGTGTGTTCTTCCAATGAATAATGGAATTTTACACCCATATTTATGAACAAAATGCTGGCTCTTGAGTTCGTGCTAAGCATAGTCTCAAGGCATTTGATTGGTCAATTTTGACTTGAGACTGATGATCTAAGAACGATCATTCGTGTTCATAAATACGAGTGTAGTCTTTCAATTTACTCCTCAGAGCTGAATCGAGCACAAAACGTCAAGTAGAATTCGAAGCTACAAAGATGCCGGATAGATTCTTGATAATGTAGGTAAAACCACTCACAGAGGAGTGTCCTAATCCCTACCCCACTTTCAAAATTTGCCTCCAACCCCTCTCTTTCTTCCTACAGACGGTAAAGGACATAAATCTTCACATTCAACCTGGATAAGGAACAAGTAAATCGACAACAAAATACAGTACTCACTCCTACAAACATCGAAAAAGTAAACTTTATTTCCTCACCTTCTCAACATGATTCTCCTAAATTTACTTGACTAGGAAGAAATCTTCCTAGTCAAGTCTCACGTTTAAATGTTCAACCTCTGAGCATTCTCGAAGCCTATACCCAAACAGTCTCAGAGTATTCTCAGAGAAGGTTCAACATGAAATTGTAGACTCGAATCTTTAGCATGAATACCTAGGTACATTTTTCCAAGTAAAGCGTACAGTGAAAGCGATCAGGAAATAAAATTAGCTTTTCCGATAAGTGTTTCTATTCTAAACCAAATATTCCTACCAGGGTCAATTGCATTGAAATTCAAAGGCTTAGAAAGGAATACTCAAAATTCGCATTACATTATTTTTACTTGTTTCTTGCTAGTTTAAAGTTAATATGAATATTTGTTTATTAACAATAATATCAGAGTTTTTTTCACCTTTATTTTTATATTCAAATACATTTTTGTCATGTAAATACTTGTGAATAAAAACAATTCGTTTTGAGCTCTTTCTTTTTACAATCTATTACTTACTGGAAGATTACAAAGAAAGTTGAAATTTTTCCACTATTTAGTCCGTTTTAACCGTGCGATGTTTCAAGTAATTAAGTATTGGTGATGATGATTTGATGAAAAATTGACCCTGGCAGTTTTAACGCCCCTTGCTTGCACTCTGGAGTTAAAGATGGATCACAAGAAATTATGAGAAACGCTGACCACTTACCTTGCTTGTTTTATATCTGATCAGTTTACACCACCTGTACAGTGTGCCCTCTAGACTAGGGGTTCTCAACTTGGTACCCACCTGACTTATTGGTGGTCATTTGTAGTCACAATAGACCAGGTGCGCTTAAGAAGGTAAGGTTTCAAAGTCAAAGACTAGACAAAATGAGGAATTGGGGAATGTTTCTTTTTCTTCTACGAATTTCAGATCCGGAGTTAAACCGATGAAAAAAAAAAAAAAAAAAAAAAAATGGTAAAACTTATTTAATTAAGTCTCCCCTGAAAAAAAAAAAAAAAAAAAAAATGGTAAATCTTATTTACTGACGTCTCCCGTACGCGATGACGTCACATGAACTGTCCCGAGCAAAGCTCCCTTGCAGGCAAGACTTTTATATTTTCGACCTTTTAAAGTTATTACAGGTACCACAAAGTTGAGAACTCCTGTCTTAAACAAGGAAGTAGGTAGAAGGAATAGGATCTTCGTGCATTGTAAACGGGGCTTTTACATAAATCGAACTAAATTTATACAGAAAGCTTCGAAAGTGTAAACTACACAAATCTAAGGTGTATGTATATTGTTTATGAATAGCAATAATCCTAAATATTCTTGATGGAAAGTAGAGCTCAGAGGACACTAAAAAGAACAACTTCCAGAAAGAAATAACCTGGAGGGAAGAAAGATGAAACCGCCCAGCAAATGAGAAAGGTAAGGAGAAGAAATACCTATGGGACAAAACGAGGACGAAAATATGGAACAAACCCATTCAAGATGCGACGAAAATACCTTCTGAAGAATGACGAAAATACCTACTGATGATGTGACGAAAATACCTACTGAAGATGTGATAAAAATACCTACAGAAGATGTGACGAAAATACCTACTGAAGATGTGACGAAAATACCTACAGGAATCGGGGAATGTTTCTTTTTCTTCTACGAATTTCAGATCCGGAGTTAAACCGATGAAAAAAAAAAAAAAAACTGGTAAATCTTATTTACTGACGTCTCCCGTACGCGATGACGTCACATGAACTGTCGAGCAAAGCTCCCTTGCAGGCAAGACTTTTATATTTTCGACCTTTTAAAGTTATTACAGGGTACCACAAAGTTGAGAACTTCTCCTATCTTAAACAAGGAAGTAGGTAGAAGGAATAGGATGTTCGTGCATTGTAAACGGGGCTTTTACATAAATCGAACTAAATTTATACAGCGAAAGTACACAAATACACAAATCTAAGGTGTATGTAAACTACACAAATCTAAGGTGTATGTATATTGTTTATGAATAGCAATAATCCTAAACATTCTTGATGGAAAGTAGAGCTCAGAGGACACTAAAAAGAACAACTTCCAGAAAGAAATAACCTGGAGAGAAGAAAGATGAAACCGCCCAGCAAATGAGAAAGGTAAGGAGAAGAAATACCTATGGCTATGGGACAAAACGAGGACGAAAATATGGAACCAACCCATTCAAGATGCGACGAAAATACCTACTGATAATAATGTGACGAAAATACCTACTGATAATGTGACGAAAATACCCACTGAAGAATGACGAAAATACCTACTGATAATGTGACGAAAATACCTTCTGAAGAATGACGAAAATACCTTCTGAAGAATGACGAAAATACCTTCTGAAGATGTGATTTTTATCACAATACCTACTGAAAATACCTACAGAAGATGTGACGAAAATACCTTCTGAAGAATGACGAAAATACCTTCTGAAGAATGACGAAAATACCTTCTGAAGAATGACGAAAATACCTACTGATAATGTGACGAAAATACCTTCTGAAATATGACGAAAATACCTACAGAAGATGTGACGAAAATACCTACAGAAGATGTGACCAAAATTCCTACTGACACAAAAAGTGAAGATTTGTGGGATGGAGCTCCAAATGAGACAACCTCGTTTATTGATCCTATACAAGTTGGAAAGTAAAGCGGTTTCGTTTCCTAAGGGAGAAAAACTGTCATTCAATTCCCGCGAAAAGTTAACGTCCGCCAGCCCAGTTAGCTTGGAAGGTAACGCGTCTGTCTTGTAAGCGCCAGGTCGCGGGTTCGATTCCCGCCCGGGGGCGGATTTTATCCTAAACCGATAAGGTTTGTTCCATCATTCATATCCTGTCTGGCTTTCTCCTATCAGTCCTATCCTGTCTTTCTTTTCCCTTCGTTTTCGGGACGATAAGGCCTTAGCTGTTGTTACAAGGTCCTTTTTTTCAAACCTCTTGAAAAAGAGTCATTGAGAGAGATAAAGGAAGGTAGGAGGGACACACTGGACAGGTGGAATGGTCAGATATATTTCAAGAGTTATGATAAAAACACACTTTGAGGTACTCTGGTACTAGAAAAATGTTTGGATAACATTTTAAAACACTTGAGTAGGTATGCAGACAAAAACTTGATCACTTCAAACCTCGATCAACTTTTTCGCCCTGTAGAAAATAGGCCACCCGACACTTGACTAATCGATTGGAACGCCTTGTATTCGCACTAATGTATACAGATCATGTTGGTAACTATTTTTGGACAGATCTTAAAGGTTACACGACGAATAATGAGTTAATTAAAAATAATGAATAATACTGTACAAGGTAATAAAGCTGAGGCTTGATACCTAGGATTTAGGAGGGGGTGAAAAACAATCTTTAGATACATTTACATCAATGCCCAATCTACCACTGAGAGTTAGGACAGTGTCAATGGTGTTCTTTGATGTCAACCATTCAATTTACACAGGCTAGTATTTCTTTAGCCCTGGATTAATTGAAAACTTTCAGCTGTAAGATCAGGTGTAGAAGAGGGAAGATCAAAGGATTTTAGTGTGACTGAGAGTGGATGCAATGTGAGAGGTTTAGACCACCGTCCGTCAGATGGTCTTGGAAAACTGTCTGAGAGTGAGTGGCAGAGATAAAAGTTGTCAAAAGAGAGATGAGGAGTGCACTTACATGTACTGGAAGACACGATATGATCTTATAATAGAGGAGTCTGATTTCATGTCCGTGTTCTCCTGTTTCTTTTTTGAATGAAGAATTGTTTTGTCCACAAATGAAGTAGACTTGATCTTGCATGAAATGATTCTGTTGCATGTAGGTCCCTACTTGTCATGATTTTCAAATAAATAATGTGTCAAAAATGTTTCCATCTGATGTCTGGTTTACTCTAGATTTCCATTAATGGACTTTGTAGAAGGGATGAAAATTGAATTGAAAAGAATACTCCCATACACTCTTGCACTTTGTACAAGTACTTATACTGCTTGTCAAGATAAAGTAAAAATATTGTTGATAATTTGATATGGATTTGACTGTTGGGATCTCTTACCTACCCTTAGAATCCAAAGTACAATGTTGACATGTTTGGTAACCTTTGAGAATGTTTGGAGACTGTTCAGGTGTATCCTCCAAGCATTATCAGGGGTTAGCAAACACAAGGTTAGATTGTAGGCCCCAGCTGTGGTCATTTTTTGACACATACATTTTGATTAATTAAATTATTTAATCATTAACAGCTATGGGCTATGTTTTGGACACTGTTAAACTAATGATACGTTTTAAGGGGATATTGTAAGCAAGACATACATCATGATTGTGGGGATCACACTACAGTGTCTTTTTTAGCTTGATAATTTTTGTGACAAGGCTCAAACGGTGAGAACCAATCACATGCTTGTCATAGGGAGAGAATTCCAAGAATTTTCTTCCAATGTTATTAAGACAAATAGTTTAGAGTATGTAATCTGTATTTGCAAGAACTTCCCCTTTACAGTGATAAGGAAGTAAAGGAGGTATCGATTGTGGTGTACATTAATATTATTATGTTACTTGTCACACTATGTATACTGTAGTATGTACGTTTTACAACGCTGCATTGTCTTTTGATAACTCCTTGGTCTCAAAAATCATCAAGCTAAAGGAGGTAGACAACTAATTTATTACTATGAACATTATTTTCGTTCAATTAATTGCTGTGATCTAAGTAGAAACAAAGAATAACACAGTCATGTGTATGGGTTTGTCGTCTAGTCAATATTGAAGGCAGACTCCAGTCAACCTCTCTTGATAGGTTGACTGAGTTTACAATGACTAGTCATAATCATCACTTAGGTAGCTACTAATTTTATTGGCAGAAGAATCTTCTGATCTTCTATCAGTACGAGTTGGTATAATTATTATATTTTTTTTTCTTTTTAATTAAACTTTCTGACTAATATTCATATGAAACAATTGCGCGAGGTTTATTGTCTAATTCCCTATTTAGGAGTCCCCCCCCCCAATGTTTTATTCTGATTTTATTACAGGATGTTTATCTATTTCTTGGATTTTTATTATTTTTTTTTTTATTATTATTATTTTTTTTTTCCTTACTGTATCTGAAATATCCTATATTATGTTTTTGTCAAGTAGCGCCTTTTTCTACTCTCTTTATTTTCAAGTGAAATAACTTTTGTCATCTCTGATGATAATCAAATTGTATTTCCCCCCCATTATTATTAATATGTAGCTTTAATTAAATACTTTTAACAGTCAATGTTTTTTATCTCTACATAATAACCTGATTTTTGCTAATGTTCTCTAGGACTATAACTTTATAATAAGATAATAACTGATTTACTGGATTAGTAAATGAGCTTAGTATTGAAGCCCATTGTCGTAGGGAACTTTGTTCTTAAATTAGATACTGAACAGTATACATTTTGTTGATTAAGAACTTGTGCGGATTGTAAACCAAGATTCTAGTGAATAGAGAAAGTGAACCAATACGTGAATTGTAAGACGAACATATTGTTTTCTTTTTTAGGGGATCAAGTGGTCTAAATTTCTACTCTCTTTATTTTCAAGTGAAATAACTTTTGTCATCTCTGATTGTGATATTTAAATGTTATGTACGGACAGATTTTCTTGTTTTTCTTTTAGCATGTATACAGCGAGATATTGCCGCAGTAATAGTAATACAACTGTTTGGTATGTGACTACGCTATTTGTTTCACATGGATGCATCTGCTCTGTGCAGTGCTTGCATAATTATAATGTTTGATATTTTGATTATCAACCAAAGTTTGCATTTGTTATCAATGTTTTGGTCATGTATACCTTATAGACGAATATATCTATTCTGTCCCATGTTAAATTCCACCTTGTAAAAAAAAAAAAAAAAAAAAAAAAAAAAAAAAAAAAAAAAAAAAACTCCCCACTTCTATTGTAAGTAGGTGGTTTCTTATAAATAGGTTTCCTTTTTTATATGTTCGAATTATTTCATGATCTGGTTATTTATGAAAATGTTTTTTTTATTATTATTATTATTATTAATTAACCACGGCTAGTGTTTTTTGCAATTTTTTTTCTTTGTTTTTAAAGTTTTATATTTTCCCCAAGAATGCTTAAAATATGGCAAAATAAGCAAAAGAAGTAAGTCTGTTTAGGCTTTTTTATAGCATTTTTCATGGCAAAATGAGCCTTTTTTTTAGGCTTTTATGGCATTTTTCCAAATTTTGCCAAAATATGGCAAAATAGTATGGCGCCATGGCAATATGGCATTCTAACTTCCTTGGTCATTCGTTATTAGACTTGATGTTTTGTACTTTGTCTTTCTTTTTATCTTAATGTTTGGTCTTAAAATGAGAATCAAATTGTATATGTAGCTTTAATTAAATACTTTTAACAGTCAATGTTTTTTTATATCTACATAATAACCTGACTTTTGCTAATGTTCTCTAGGACTATAACTTTATAATAAGATAATAACTGATTTACTGGATTAGTAAATGAGCTTGGTATTGAAGCCCATTGTCGTAGGGAACTTTGTTCTTAAATTAGATACTGAACAGTATACATTTCGTTGATTAAGAACTTGTGCGGATTGTAAACCATGATTCTAGTGAATAGAGAAAGTGAACCAATACGTGAATTGTAAGACGAACATATTGTTTTCTTTTTTAGGGGATCAAGTGGTCTAAATTTATTAAATAATGAAAGTGCCTCCTCACAAGTCCAATATGAAGAAGATAAAGATTATGATGATGGGGAGGATAAACCGCTGCTACTAACCTGTGTAGAATGCAATGAGGACTTTATCAATGTAAATGACTTTGTGTCTCATCTCCGCGGTCATGATAGCACATCTCATGTGTGTGATATTTGTCTGGAAGCATTCCCCTCGTCTGATGATAGAGATCTACACTTCCTGTCTCATCTCACATCCGATGGTCTGTATCAGTGCAATGAGTGCGAGTTTGTAGGCAAACGTCTCACTCATCTCAAGACACATAAGAAAATACATGAGAAAGTATACGGCGTGTATTGTGACGTGTGTGGACGAGGTTTCCATCAGAATAATGAAGTAACTTTGCACAAGATCAAGGAGCACAACGCATTCCCCTTCCAGTGTGAAATTTGCCACAAGATATTCACCAACAAGTCTACCATGTGGTCGCACAAGAAAGCGCACAAACCAGAAGATCAAATCCCGTGGGAGTGTGAGCATTGTCATAAGGTCTATCCGAACAAGAGAAGCTACAAGAGACATAAGCAGGTACATCTGGGTGTGAAGCATGAGTGTGAGGTGTGTCATAAGAAGTTGAGTTCCAAGCAGCATTTGAAGCTGCACATGCTAACACATAGCAAGGAGAAGCCGCTAGTATGTACAGTGTGCAACAAGGGCTTCAAGAGGAAAGATTATCTGAACGAACACATGCGTATTCATACTGGAGATAGACCTTACAAGTGTGATATATGTGACAAGGGATTCACGCAGAAGCAAGCACTCAACACACATGTCCTTTCCCACACCAAACAAAAACCATACCAGTGTCTCATATGTGCAGATAGATTTATAACCAGGACTTTGGTGCGCTATCACTTGAAATCACACCATGGGTTGAACGCAAAGCAGGTGGATCAACCTCAGTTCTCATACTTTGATGACAATGTCTAGACTTACCAGTCTATCCAGACAAGAAGATCTCATAACAACAAGTGTGGCTATATATTCTTAGGTTAATACATATGTGCATTTCACGTGGTCCGTGTATGAAATGAAAATCTATTGAACCATTCTCTTCAGGGTCTTTCTCTCCTAACAACAAGTGTGGCTATATTTTCTTAGGTTAATACATATGTGCATTTCACGTGGTCCGTGTATGAAATGAAAATCTATTGAACCATTCTCTTCAGGGTCTTTCTCTCCTGATGAAGGAATAATGTTGTAGAATTGTGGGCATTGATTCAAACGTGTCTTGGAACTAAATTCAATTGTGTCCTCAATAAATCAAGCCTTTTCTGTAGGTATTGTTTATGATAAGTTGATAAAGTATAATAAAAATGTTGCTACCTATTTAAGTGTAGAATATGAATTATTTTCCCTCTGTCTAAGCTCGTATTGTACCTATGTGTGTAATTTCAAATTAATGTAGAAACAGGAGTACTTAAATGTGTTTGTTTTTTATGTTACTTACATTCATGAATTTATTTTGTGTAGGGTGGACCCATCCCCGCTCTGGCCCTTTTTGAGTAGTTTTTCCCCCTGTCGAAACATTCTTATGTCAAGTACCTTTAGCTTTATAAATTTTCCGCTTCGAAAACTTAAGAAAGAGAGCATTAAAGGTATAAATGGACCGGTTTTGTTACTGCATTTTTCTTCCTTTTTGCATTTACCTAATGGTTTGTAGACAATTATTTGGTTCCCTACCTGTTGTGCACTGCATTTATTTCCACAAGAACAAGCTTTGATATCTTTAGGGATTATCTTACTTTAATGTGTACCTACCAATAGTTTGTTAATAACCACTATTAATTCCATGATGTCTTGTAAATACAAAGGCTAATGATTTGATTTTTGTAAATTGATTTCTTATTGTTATTTCTATCGATTTCTATCATTCATAAATATGTATGTATTTATACTGAAAGTTAGACTTTTATTGAATTCAACATGGGCAAAGCAAGCGGTTATCAACTTTCATGATTTTGCTGAATGTACAAATTAGGTATCTACATACAAGAATATTTTAGATAGTTTTCTTGTGATCTGATCCAGATTAAAGTCATATGTGTATGTACATTCCATTAAAAGGCGAGGTAGGTTATCGATCATTTATAATGCCCCTACCCTCTGCATGGTTAATGTACACAGGTACAGAACAAAACACCAAACATAATTACATGGTATCTTTATAATATAAAAATTGAAGTCCTTTGTTTAAAGTGTTAAGTATGGACTTGTGTGATGCTTAGTTAATAATTGTACACTTTATTATTTAGAATTCATCAGGTTTATTTATTATCCTTCCCGATTATTAATTGTACAAAAAGTAAAATTGTCTTGTTATTATTATATGAAATGAGTAGAACCTGTTAATGTTAATAGACGAAGACAGGAACATGGTTGTTATATCGTGAGTGACCTTTACTTCCTTCCCGATTATTAATTGTACAAAAAGTAAAATTGTCTTGTTGTTGTTATTATTATATGAAATGAGTAGAACCTGTTAATGTTAATAGACGAAGACAGGAACATGGTTGTTATATCGTGAGTGACCTTTACTCCATAGTCGAGAAGTAATGCCATTAAAAACACATTTTTATATTTCTCTTTTTAGGTTATCTGATACCGAAGCAATTGAACCAAAACCTTCTAAATATATTAAAGTGGAATGTCCCGTATGTGGTAAAGTGCTGTCAAGAAAAAGCAAACTAGTATCGCACATGCGCAGTTTTCATACTAGCGTGACCCCTGAAGCAGGAGGAGACAACAACGACACATCAGGTCATATGAGTCAAATCCAGACTATGTTGATGCTAGATCATAAGAAACCCAAATCCAGAGCTCCTGTTGAATGTTCCTACTGTGGTAAAGTTCTATCTCGCAAAGATAAGCTGACGCGACACATTGCTGCTGTCCACTCTGGTAAGGAGTATCCGTGTGAACAATGTGATAGGAAGTTTACCAATGGCTACAAGTTGAAGCAGCATATGTTAACACACATGCAGAAGGATACGTCCATCTCCATTGATGTGATCAGCGAAATCAAAAAGTTCAAGTGTGATCAATGTGACTATGCCACCAAAGATAAATACAACTTGGGAACTCATATCAAGCGAAGACATACCAAGGAGTACTCGGTGCTGTGTACACAATGTGGCTTTGGCTGTTATACCAACAGGGAACTGGAGGAACATCAAATCCTAACGCATGGTGCTGAGCCTTACCATTGTAAATATTGTGATAAAACATTTACCAAACGCATGAATGTGAAGACGCACGAACGTATGAAACATGAGAACCACAAACCTTACGAGTGTTACATTTGTAACAAGATCCTGGTGTCCCGGGGCAGACTCAATGAACATTTGAACCAAGTTCATCTCGCACAGAGGTTTGAATGTAAACTTTGCCACAAGACGATCGTGTCGGAGAAAACATTCAAGAAGCACATGGCGCTGCACAGTGATGCCAAACCTTTCGTGTGTAACATTTGTGGCAAGGATTTCAAACTAAAGTACTATGTCAACTTACACATGAGGACACATACAAGGATTCGACCGACATTTGAGTGTGATGTCTGTCATCAAATCTTCCCTACTGACTTCCGCACGAAACATATGTTAGTTCATGATGTAGAGAAGTCACATCTCTGCTTTGTATGTGGTGCAGGCTTTGTGAATGATGCAGGACTTAAAGTTCACATGAGGAAACATCAATAGTAGATAGGATGGCGATCACTCTCTGATCACTCTTACCAAGTGTAACATATTATTGTCTTGGTTCCTATACTATACAACATGTGTATGTTGATTGTTAAATTATACAAAGTTTCATATGTATGTTTGAATATAATGTAGATAATCATGTCATTTTATACTACTTTACTCCTGTTGCAGGAATACACTTTTCTTGTATAAAATTTAAACAATGTTTTATTATTAGTATTTATTACATGTATTGTAAGGAAATTTTATCAATGATTTGTACTCTGTATTTGATATGAACTGTCTCACGTTGAGAGAAAATAGAATCTTCTAACTTGTGATTTCTTTTTGAAAATACTGAGTCTTGGATAATGCAGTGTACTTATTGTATAAGTTAATGAGAGTAAAGTCTATCACTATTGTACATAATGTATTCTGATTTACAAAATATCAATAAATTAAAATTAAAAAGATCTGTATAAGTTAATGAGAGTAAAGTCTATCACTATTGTACATAATGTATTCTGATTTACAAAATATCAATAAATTAAAATTAAAAAGATGGGTTCAATTTAATAACGACGTGTTTCCTGTTTTCTTTCATTTCCATTAGATGACCAAACTTTCGTCTACACCTATGTACTTCTGCGAAATTTAAAATTACCTCCTATGAAATGTTTTTCTCTTTGGCTTGCGTATCGGTTATTATTTAGATTAGGTACTTACTAAACGTAATAATAATGGTGAATGTTTCCTGTTTTCTTTCATTTCCATTAGATGACCAAACTTTCGTCTACACCTATGTACTTGTGCGAAATTTAAGATTACCTCCTATGAAATGTTTTTCTCTTTGGCTTGCGTATCGGTTATTATTTAGATTAGGTACTTACTAAACGTAATAATAATGGTGATGAAATAAATGTAAACCTGACCCTACCCCGTCCTCTATGTTAATGTAAGAAATACTGGATTAGCTGTTAATATAATAGATAATCTAAGTAAACTGGGTAATGGTGATGGAATATGACATGCTGAAGTGATTATAAAACCGAGTTTTATATTTCTTTCTAGGTATAAAATAAAAAAGGTTAAGAAACCAAGAGCACCATCAACAGGCCAGAAGTTACCATGTCCTCACTGCACAAGAGAAATGTCTACTGAGGATAAACTCGCGTCTCATATTAAAGCAAGTCACTCGTTCCCATGTAAAGCCTGCAATCTTGTATTCACGTTAAAGAAGGATCTGAATGCTCACAGATTTCTCAATGAATCTTGTTTAGAACACTCGCAGGAAGATACAGAGAAGTTCAGCTGCTCCTTGTGTAGCTATTCTGTGACGATCAAGAGAAATCTCATCATGCATATCAAGAGGAAACATACAGATGAGTTTAGTATTCTATGTCCGGAGTGTGGCCGAGGCTTCTTCAATGAGAAAGAGTTGGCAGCTCACAAGATAGAGATCCATGGCGCAGACCCCTTCCTCTGTATCCCTTGTAATAAACCATTCTCCAAGATAGAAAACTACCGCCTCCATCAACGTCGCTATCATTTGAATTCTGTCAACAAGGAGTGTAAAATTTGTCACAAAGTATTGAGAACAGCCAGGCTGAGTGAACACATGAAGCAAGTGCATTACGCCAAACTATTTGATTGTCATATCTGTGGCAAGACAGTGGTCACGGAGAAGAATTACAAGAAACATATGCAGCTACATAGCGATGATAAACCATTTGAATGTCAATTCTGTAGGAAAGCATTCAAACTGAAATATTACCTCACGTTACATTTACGCACACACACAGGTGTGAGGCCGATGTTCGAATGTGATATCTGTCATAAAGTGTTACCCACTGACTGTCGGATGAAACATATGGCATCACATAATGTACTCAAGACATGTCTATGTAGTGTTTGTGGTGCGGGCTTTGTCAATGATGTAGGCTTGAAAGTTCATATGAGAAGACATCTATGAAATCAATCAATCATCTGGCTGTATCAATTCTCAACATTCCATATTCAAATCTATTGCTATAATATTTTTTTTTTTTTTTTTTTTTTTAATGCCTGTTTTTCCAATCGTTGGGTTTAACTGTAAGGGGAAATGACCGTTTTTCAAATGTTGCATTGCCTGTATTTCCAATCGTTAGGTTTAACTGTAAGGTGAAATGACCGTTTTTCAAATGTTGCAATTTTATTTAATTGTAGATTATTTCAAAATAGCATAAAATAATACTGATGAATTAATTATCTTTATCTATTTTGTATCCTTTTTGTATTTAAATCGAAGAAATCTATGTTCCGAATATAAGTCGTGTTTATATGATTGAATATTATCTAATGTTTGGTACTTTGATGACAATGTCTAGACTTACCAGTCTATCCAGACAAGAAGATCTCATAACAACAAGTGTGGCTATATTTTCTTAGGTTAATACATATGTGCATTTCACGTGGTCCGAGTATGAAATGAAAATCTATTGAACCATTCTCTTCAGGGTCTTTCTCTTCTGATGAAGGAATAATGTTGTAGAATTGTGGGCATTGATTCTAATGTTTGTTATTTCTTATGAAATGTCTATTTAGTTTAAATTTCGCCTGGTGCTTTACATTGATCCTAATAACTAGTTAGTATAGTATGAACAGCAAAGAGCTACCCTACACCCTACTACCTCATGTATTGTGCATTATACCTACCTGTTTGTGTTTTCTGGCAGCGACGATTTCACACCTAATAAAAATATTTAATATTTCTTTTTAGGTTAAAGACCAAGTCGAAAAAATCTTCCGGAATATCCAAGAACGAGAATTTGCGGCCATGCACCTTGTGTGACAAGAAACTTGCATCTGAGAGGAAATTGAAAGAGCACATTCGTAAGCAACATCCTACTTCTGTAGAAGCCGATCTCATACGACGAGAAAAATATGAAAGAGAGAAAGTGCAATGTCCTTACTGTGCCAAGTTCTTATCGAGGAAAGAAAAGTTGAATCGGCACATCCGTACAGTACATACAGATGTGAATTACAAGTGTGAGATCTGTGGTGAGGAGTTCCTATCCAAGACGAGATACAATCGACATGTGGTCACGCATGAAGAG
The DNA here is from genome assembly GCF_000475195.1 of Diaphorina citri. Taxonomy (NCBI): domain Eukaryota; kingdom Metazoa; phylum Arthropoda; class Insecta; order Hemiptera; family Psyllidae; genus Diaphorina; species Diaphorina citri. The sequence goes on from NW_007378730.1 coordinate 23,435, forward strand.
AAGCAAAAGTTTGAATGTGAGTGTGGCTATGTGACGTGTAACAAATACCGCCTCACTGAACATGTACGCCGGACACATCTCAAGGATTATAAAGTACTTTGTCCTATCTGTGGCTATGGGTGCTTCCGCAATGCAGAACTAGAGGAACATTTCATATCTGCTCACAGCGCCGACAGATTCAAATGTGTTTTCTGTGAGAAATCCTTCGCGCGGAATTGTAACTTGAAGCTTCATATCCGACGTTATCATGATAAGAGTGATAATACAGAATGTCCTCTCTGTGGTAAGAGCTTCCCCTCACGCGGTCGTCTCAATGAACATTTGATCCAAGTACATCCAGCACAGAAACACCAGTGTCATATCTGTAACAAGATCGTCGTGTCTGAGAAGACACTGAAGAAACATCTCCTCCTCCATACAAACTCAGAACCATTCCACTGTCCAGAGTGTGGGAAAGCGTTCAAGTTCAAGCGATATGTGACGTTACACATGCGAACACACACAGGGAACTGGCCCACATTTGTGTGTAAGATTTGTAACGCCACCATCTCTTCCGAGTATAGAACCAAGCACATGCAGACACATGATGTGGAGAAGAGTTTCCTGTGCAGTATTTGTGCCGCTGGGTTTATTAATGATAGCGGACTCAAAGCACATATGAGGAAGCATCAATAGCAATTAGCCTTACCCACTTATGCGGCCTTATCATAGGTGGGTAGTCGGCATACAAATAGTAATACTTGAATACACCATTGTAATAAGTTTCTACTGTGAGTAATTCATACAATACTTGGGGACAGTTTCACTCAAATGAAGTGGATCTTGGTCCATGAAAAATAAATGAAAGGTAAGCCTGTGCAGACTTAACCACGTTCTACGAATTATACTTTGGTTTTGTAATAATCCGAACGCAATATAAACCCTACAAGTGAGAACTTACTTGTGTTCTCAGTACGGCTATTGTGATCGAAGTTGGTCAACCCTGTTCAATTTAAATTTTGTTACTTTAATGTGTACCTACCAATAGTTTGTTAATAACCACTTTTAATTCCATGATGTCTTGTAAATACAAAGGCTAATGATTTGATTTTTGTAAATTGATTTCTTATTGTTATTTCTATCGATTTCTATCGTACAAGTGAGAACTTACTTGAGTTCTCAGTACGGCTATTGTGATCGAAGTTGGTCAACCTTGTTCAATTTAAATTTTTCGTTCGTCTTCCTAGAAAAATGGCTTCTGCTAGCTTTTTTTAAGAAGATACACAAAAATACTGAATTATTATCGAGACTTTACTGTTTATCCACGTATTTTGTGAAATATTCAGTATCTACCTATCTACAATGGTGTACGTATTCAAGTGATTGCTTAGGATTTAAACATAAGGTAGATTTTTGTACATAAACTAAACTGATATTTAAAAGGTAGTTGTGCATAAGGCGCGTCCATGAGACATTACAAAAATCTGTCTATAAAAAGTTAAAGTGAATGAAACGAAAATGAGCAGTTTCTAAAATATCGTGAATTTTCAGTAATAAATACAAAATATTCAAGTGAAATTAACAAAAAATGAGTTTTCCAGCATTTTCCCTAGGTACTAATATCGCTAAAAGTAACCCTTTATCTTGAAAATCCGTACAACCGAAAAAATCGTACAGGTTGGCATGATAATTTCGAAAGTGAATGAAACGAAAATGAGCAGTTTCTAAAATATCGTGAATTTTCAGTAATAAATACAAAATATTCAAGTAAAATAACAAAAAATGAGTTTTCCAGCATTTTCCCTAGGTACTAATATCGCTAAAAGTAACCGTTTATCTTGAAAATCCGTACAACCGAAAAAATCGTACAGGTTGGCATGATAATTTCCGTACGACTTCTTTTACTTCTTTTCAAAAACAGAAAGTGTCAACAAACATGGATGAAATGAAAAGTTGAAAATTGCAAGAAAAAGTCAGTAAAAATAATATTAAACAAACATAAGTGCTAGAATACTTTATTTTTTATTTTATTTATTATTATTATTATTTCAAAATCTACCTCAAAACTACATTTAGAACACTCTAACAGTAAGTTTTTCCTCTTATACAGAAATTTTCAGTAAATTTGCGATGGACGTGTCTTATGCATAATACACCTGTAAACACTGAAAAGTATTATTATTATTATTATTATTATTTTTCAAAATCTACCTCAAAACTACATTTAGAACACTCTTACAGTAAGTTTTTCCTCTTATACAGAAATTTTCAGTAAATTTGCGATGGACGTGTCTTATGCATAATACACCTGTAAACACTGAAAAGATGGCCGCCGTGCAGCCGTGCTCGTCAGAGTTGTTCGAAATATCGTGGAGATAAGATTTCAAAATTTGTTTCTTAAGTGCTAATCAATAAAATATGTGACTTTTATGACTTCGCGCTTTTTAAAACTTCACTATAGTGGGTGGCCTAACGTCACAATTTTGGCCAAAAGCTGCATTTATTCAGGAAAGCACCAAATTTGGTATGGACCTTCATTGGGCACTCCTAATGCAAGTATCTTCCCTCTTATAGACAGATTTTTGTAATGTCTCATGGACGCGCCTTATGCACAACTACCAACTTGTCCATGTTAAGTTTTGGTTAGATTAGAAATCAATACCTGATTGGTTAACTTGCCGCTCTTTTTCGACTCTCAACCAATCATAATCGTGTTCCATAAAAAACTTGACACTTTACAAAAATTACGAGTTTTATGAACTTATGACGTAGGTAATATTACAGAAGAAAACCCTTAAAAACCGTGCATACTGAAGTAACCATTGTAACAGTTGCTATGACGGTGACGTCAATATTTTGTGAAGTGTAAAGTTTTAAATTTGTTCTTAGGAACACAGCCTCCCAGAAGAAAGAGTCCTCTTTGTATTAAAGTTATTTACTTTACAACTAACCAGAACTGACTATGGAGTTCTAGGCCTTATAGTTAAACATATTGTCTTTTTTTTTTAGTATTACGTGGTATTTGTATTCAATCAATTTTCTTACATATTCTCGAAAAATTGATTAAATTGAGTTTTGAATTACCAATATTACCATGTAGTATGTGGTTACAGTGGTTTGACTTCAGCCGTTGTGTTCGCACCAAAAATCCAGAGTTACTCCCAACCTCAAAAAGTTAGTGTGGAGTTCGGATCTGAAGGTTAGTAGTGCTCCGATTCCAAGTGATGTCATGAATTTTTCAAGGGGGTCCAATAATTGAAGATCTTGTGACGAACATTCATGCTCAACACACTTCACTTATTTTTTCTTGTTGAATAAAGCCTACCCCTAAATGCCACGGCTGAAAGTCTATGCTACTAATGTATAATTTGTATATCATTGCTCTATTAATTTACCCATGCATATTTTATCATTGTCCAAGTAATTTACCAAGGGTAGCTAACATGTTTTCAATTTTAGTCGATTCTCAAGTATTTTAAAAGAGTCTACTGACTCCACTGGTATTTTTTTTTTTTTCCTACGAGGTAAAATTTCGGAATTTATCTTGAGATTCTAAAATTTCGGAAAAACAATACATATTTTATTACCTTTTAGCCTATTGCTAGGGTAAACGGACTCTTTTAGTTCTAATCGAGCAGTATAAAAATAAAGAAGCACTACTATTATCATTATTATTTTGTAAAATTTCGTAACAATATAAATTTTAAAATAATTTTCATGACTTGCTTGTAGGAATCTCCTCGCAATAATTGTAAAACGCACAAATGTAGATTAAGCCATTGATCTAAATTTTCACGAGAAACAGACGTGTTCAGTTTAGTGTTATCCACGCTCAACGGAGCTTAACTCAAATGATCTCTGAAGAAACGCGAAGTGTTTAATATTCGTATAGCAATTTACAATAGTATATGTGAGGGTTTGATTACACGCTGGAGCGGGTTCGATTCTCGGTCTTCTTCTTCTTCTTTTACTGCGTCTTTTCCCACTCAAGTGGGGTCGACGTTTTGAATCAACCTCTTCCATGCGCCTCGGTTTTGGGCGTGGCTAACTTCCAAAAAAAAAAAATGTCGAAAAAAAAAAAATCTTTGGGCTAGAAATATTAACTTTTCTTTCAATTAAAGTTCTTGAACGCAAGACCACACTCGAAATTTTTCAGTATTTTTATCGGGTTTCAATTCTTGTTTAAAAAGATTTTGGATTGCTGTTTTGTTCTGGGCTGTTTTAACATAAATATTGTGGTTCTGGCTTACTATTATATTTATATCATGTTTGTCTTATCTTTATGTAAGGGTAGCTCTTTATACTTAAACCCAAGTATTTTTTAAATCCTGTAAAGCTGTGTTTATACTGATAGTTATTAGGATCAACTTTTAAATTTACCATCATACAGAATATAATACACGTAGAATGTAAGTGTGTATAAATTGTGTCCCATCCTTTTGATTGAAATATTGTAAATAGATTGTCACCCACCTTGTTAATATAATGTTCATTGTCTGAATCTAGAAATGTTTCTTTCTATAAATTTCAAGATTTGAGGAGGATTTCACCGGAATTATTTTCGAAACAATTTACCGCTCGGCTTTCGCGGAAACGTGGACCAAACTCTTCAAAAGTGTGTCCACTCAGTTGACTTTGTGTTAGAACCAGAACTTGTATCCACAAGTTGAATTAAAGACATTATTGATCCAATAACGATTTTATCAGTACATATTGAGATTTTGAGCCTAGAAAAACGTACAAAAATGGACTAAATATAGATTAATTTTGCAGAAAAATCAACATAGGGCTGTAAAAGGAGTGTAGACGAGAGAGTAAGTTAAATTTGTACAAGGGGGTAGGGGCTTCCAGTTTCTGCCCATGATAATTCTAGGTTGAAGCCACCTTTTTTCCAAGAGGTTTCATAGAGGGAACTGCAACTGCTAAGGTCTTATCATCCCGAAAGCGAAGAGAGAAGGAAGACAGGAGAAAGACAGCTGTTCCGAGAACGAACCTTATTTATTTAGGATAAAGTTCGCCTTGGGTCGGAATCGAAACCGCGTCCTAGCGCTAGCGCTTACAAGGTACATAGGTAGTTGAAATGCGCCCTACGTCTGTTGTTTCGTAAGCTGAGTGACCCTTATATGAAATGAAAAAAAAAAGAAGGGGGTGGAATAAAACACTCTGCCCATGATAATTCTAGGTTGAAGCCACCTTTTTTCCCAAGAGGTTTCATAGAGGGAACTGCAACTGCTAAGGTCTTATCGTCCCGAAAACGAAGAGAGAAGGAACACAGGATAGGAGAAAGACAGCTGCTCCGAGAACGAACCTTATTTATTTAGGATAAGGTTCCCCCTGGGCAAGAATCGAAACCGCGTCCTAGCGCTAGCGCTTACAAGGTACATAGTTGAAATGCGCCCTACGTCTGTTGTTTCGTAAGCTGAGTGACCCTTATATGAAATAAAAGAAAGGGGGGGGATAAAACGAGATAAAATTGTGTGCGATCACAAAATTTGAACTTCTGGAAAGTGCAATGGATCTTTCGTCAAAGAGAAGAAATACGCAAACACAAATGAAGAACATCACTGAATTTTGTAGAAAAAATAGTTAAAGTAGGTATAGGTATATTCGAAAAAATAAAATTGTTGCAATTTGTATGACATCTTTGTTTCAAAGCTTCGTGAAAGTTAGGTACCTATAACAAAGAGATCAATTTAAAAAGAAGACATGTATCTTGACTCCTGAACTCGATAAGGTAAAAAAAGTTACACAACTTAAATCTTATTTTTTTCATCTTATTTTCATTTTTTAACCTTAAGAGGAATGATAGAGGGAACATGAAGTGCTCAGGTCTTAACATCCCTAAAGCGAAGAGGATAGGAGAAAGCCAGTTGTTCTGAAAACGAACATTATCCCTTCAGGATAAAATCCGCCGGGAATTGAACCCGCGACCTAGCGTTAAAAAACAGACGAGTTACCCTCCAAGGGAACTAGTCTGGAGCTGTACTCGTATATTACGAGATTAATACATATTTTAGATTAAAACATTAAAAATTACTTTCAAGACATCAAAAGTTCGCTCGCGGCGGGATTCAAACCCACAACACCTCAAATCAAAGCTGGACTGGACTTGTGTAAAGTCAACTAAGTATTGTCGGCTGGACTGAATTATTATCGAGACTTTACTGTTTATCCACGTATTTTGTGAAATATTCAGTATCTATCTATCTACAATTTTATTTATCGTATGACTTTTTATTATACATCAATAAATTCAGTACAAAGATAATACCTAGAGTAAAGTAGAATATATAAAATAAAAAAGACCGTTTTTCAAATGTTGCAATTTTATTTAATTGTAGATTATTTTAAAATAGCATAAAATAATACTGATGAATTAATTATCTTTATCGATTTTGTATCCTTTTTGTATTTAAATCGAAGAAATCTATGTTCCGAATATAAGTCGTGTTTATATGGTTGAATATTATCTAATGTTTGAAGACCACACTCGAAATTTTTCAGTATTTTTTATCGGGGTTCAATTCTTGTTTAAAAAGATTTTGGATTGCTGTTTTGTTCTGGGCTGTTTTAACATAAATATTGTGGTTCTGGCTTACTATTATATTTATATCATGTTTGTCTTATCTTTATGTAAGGGTAGCTCTTTATACTTAAACCCAAGTATTTTTTAAATCCTGTAAAGCTGTGTTTATACTGATAGTTATTAGGATCAACTTTTAAATTTACCATTATACAGAATATAATACACGTAGAATGTAAGTGTGTATAAATTGTGCCCCATTCTTTTGATTGAAATATTGTAAATAGATTGTCACCCACCTTGTTAATATAATGTTCATTGTCTGAATCTAGAAATGTTTCTTTCTATAACATACAGAATATAATACACGTAGAATGTAAGTGTGTATAAATTGTGTCCCATCCTTTTGATTGAAATATTGTAAATAGATTGTCACCCACCTTGTTAATATAATGTTCATTGTCTGAATCTAGAAATGTTTCTTTCTATAAATTTCAAGATTTGAGGAGGATTTCACCGGAATTATTTTCGAAACAATTTACCTTACGGCCTTCGCGGAAACGGACCAAAGTCTTCAAAAGTGTGTGTCACTCTTTATGTTGAGTTTGTGTTAGAACCAGAACTTGTATCCACAAGTTGAATTAAAGACATTATTGATCCAATAACGATTTTATCAGTACATATTGAGATTTTAATATAAACCCTACAAGTGAGAACTTACTTGAGTTCTCAGTACGGCTATTGTGATCGAAGTTGGTCAACCCTGTTCAATTTAAATTTTTCGTTCGTCTTCCTAGAAAAATGGCTTCTGCTAGCTTTTTTTAAGAAGATACACCTTGTCGATGTTAAGTTTTGGTTAGATTAGAAATCAATACCTGATTGGTTAACTTGCCGCTCTTTTTCGAGTCTCAACCAATCATAATCGTGTTCCATAAAAAACTTGACACTTTACAAAAATTACGAGTTTTATGAACTTATTATGACGTAATATTACAGAAGAAAACCCTTTAAAAACCGTGCATACTGAAGTAACCATTGTAACAGTTGCACAGACGGTGACGTCAATATTTTGTGAAGTGTAAAGTTTTAAATTTGTTCTTGCGAACACAGCCTCCCAGAAAAAAGAATCCTCTTTGTATTGAAGTTATTTACTTTACAACTAACCAGAACTGACTATGGAGTTCTAGGCCTTATAGTTAAACATATTGTCCTTTTTTAGTATTACGTGGTATTTGTATTCAATCAATTTTCTTACATATTCTCGAAAAATTGATTTAATTGAGTTTTGAATTACCAATATTACCATGTAGTATGTGGTTTGACTTCAGCCGTTGTGTTCGCACCAAAAATCCAGAGTTATTCCCAACTTCAAAAAGTTAGTGTGGACTTCGGATCTGAAGGTTAGTAGTGCTCCGATTCCAAGTCATGTCATGAATTTTTCAAGGGGGTCCAATAATTGAAGATCTAAATTTGTGACTAACATTCATGCTCAACACACTTCACTTTTTATTTTTTCTTGTTGAATTAAGCCCACCCCTAAATGCCACGGCTGAAAGTCTATGCTACTAATGTATAATTTGTATATCATTGATCTATTAATTTACCAATGCATATTTTATCATTTACCAAGGGTAGCTAACATATTTTGAATTTTAGTCGATTCTCAAGTATTTTAAAAGAGTCTACTGATTCTACTGTTATTTTTTTTTTTTCCTACGAGGTAAAATTTCGGAATTTATCTTGAGATTCTAAAATTTCGGAAACACAATACATATTTTATTACCTTTTAGTCTGTTGCTAGGGTAAACGGACTCTTTTAGTTCTAATCGAGCAGTATAAAAATAAAGAAGCACTACTATTAGCATTATTATTTTGTAATATTTCGTAACAATATAAATTTTAAAATAATTTTCACGACTTGCTTGTAGGAATCTCCTCGCAATAATTGTAAAACGCACAAATGTATAGATTAAGCCATTGATCTAAATTTTCACGAGAAACAGAAGTGTTCAGTTTAGTGTCATCCACGCTCAACGTAGCTTAATTCAAATGATCTCTGAAGAAACGCGAAGTGTCTAATATTCTTATAGCAATTTACAATAATATATGTGATGGTTTGATGACACGCTGGAGCGGGTTCGATTCTCGGTAATGTTGAAAAAAAAAATCTTTGGGCTAGAAATATTTTTTTTTCAATTAAAGTTCTTGAACGCAAGACCACACTCGAAATTTTTCAGTATTTTTATCGGGGTTCAATTCTTGTTTAAAAAGATTTTGGATTGCTGTTTTGTTCTGGGCGCCAGCCTAGTTAGCTTAGTCGGTAGTGCGTCTGAAAAAAAAAAGAAAGGGGGGGAATAAAACGAGATAAAATTGTGTGCGATCACAAAATTTGAACTTCTGGAAAGTGCAATGGATCTTTCGTCAAAGAGAAGAAACACGCAAACACAAATGAAGAACATCACTGAATTTTGTAGAAAAAATAGTTAAAGTAGGTATAGGTATATTTGAAAAAAATAAAATTGTTGCAATTTGTATGACATCTTTGTTTCAAAGTTTCGTGAAAGTTAGGTACCTATAACAAAGAGATCAATTTAAAAAGAAGACATGTATCTTGACTCCTGAACTCGATAAGGTAAAAAAAGGATGAATTTTATCAAAATCGCATAAAATATTACGAGATTAATACATATTTTAGATTAAAACATTAAAAATTACTTTCAAGACATCAAAAATTCGCTCGCGGCGGGATTCAAACCCACAACACCTCAAATCAAAGCTGGACTGGACTTGTGTAAAGTCAACTAAGTATTGTCGGCTGGAGGCCATCAAGAGGTACCCCAATCCGAACCAGGTTAAATGTAAGTCATTTACAAGTTTTGTTTAAAAATATCTTGAATAAGCTGCCTCAGTATCTAGATAGTTCGGGTTCGAATCCCAACAGATGGCGTAAAATATGATGGTCAAGAAGATGATGGCGTGACGTGACATTCAAGTGGACAAATTGATTCTAATCATTCTAGTTAATAAGTGCTTCACAAGTTCACTCTGTGCGTTCATAATTAAAATTTAGGTAGTTTTTGCTTTGAGGTTCATCAAAGGTAATTTTATGTTATAGTATAAATGTTAAAATACACAATCATATGATTCACTTATTTGAAAAGTCGGACAAAAAATATTAAGGGTCTATGCTTTTCCCAGCCAAGATTGTTAGGCAAACTGAGATTGAGAATCTCACCAAATTAGCGACCCCCAGCAGGTATCTGAAAAGTCAGACAAAAAATATTAAGGGTCAATGTTTTTCCCAGCCAAGATTGTTAGGCAAACTGAGATTGAGAATCTCACCAAATTAGCGACCCCCAAAATCTGAGGAAGTAACTTTCCGGTGGGTAAAATACCTCGAGAAAAGGAACAAAGTTACAGACCTAAGCTACTGGGACAGAACAGTTTGGAAGACTAAAAGAGACAGGAAAGGCAGAAATCATTTTTGGTCTAGCATCTTCTTCAAGAACAGAAAAACACGTAAAATAAAACATTGCTAAATTAAAAGTAAGAAATGTATGTATTCTTCAATCATTAAAGGCTTTATCGCAAAGTTTTTAAATTTAATCTTAGTATAATGGACGGACATCGTCTGCATCCGAGTACTCAAAATCATCCAATTTGGGTTCCAAACCAAAATAGAAAGTAAAAAAGTCTGACTTGTGTCTGCGGTACATACTAAGTTTCGTCTCATACTTTGAGACTGTTATTAAATTGTTATCAACCTTTGTACCACTCATTATGTTGACTTTGTGTTAGAACCAGAACTTGTATCCACAAGTTGAATTAAAGGCATTCATTATCCAATAACGATTTTATCAGTACATATTGAGATTTTGAGCCTAGAAAAACGTACAAAAATGGACTAAATATAGATTAATTTTGCAGATTCGAATAGGTTGTTTCATAAAAGCCTAGTCGAAAGGGAGACAGAACTTATTCGGGCCTGACAAGTGTGCGCTATGCTTAATTTGCTATGGAGTTTTTTTTTTTTAACAGACCTGAAATACAATAATTGACGACACAATAACATAATACATATCTGCGAATCTACAGGTTTCATGTTAAGAGTGTTAACCCAAAAGCATGCTCGGGGAATATACCCGAACAGTCTCCGAGTCTTCTCAGAGAACACCTGTAGACCCGCGGGGTGTAAATGTTAACAATAGGAGATTAATAGGCTCAGGACGGACTGGAGTAACATATAAAATATAAGGCACTAAGTAGTAATGTTGTACATAGAGTATTGCTTTCGTTTATCACAACCGGTTTCTGTAGCTTTAACCAGGAAGGAAAATGGTCCTCTATTTATTACCGGGTCTCCTTGTTTGTGACTAATTAGACCAAACCTGCACCCAGGAGAACGCACGCTTCTGGGAGCGACAAATATAAATGGTGACATTGTACAGGACATGGAAAGTAAGTAAGTATTTCAATACATTTAGCGATTTGACCCCAGCTATGTTTTAGACCAGTGATGCGGTGATGCGCAACTGGGGCGATGGAACAGTCACTCCTTTATTATTCCTACGGGCGGCGATGAGTCACAAAAGGTTGCGCACCACTGTTTTTATGGATTCAAGTACTTATTCGGATTCGATGGATTCAAGTACTTATTCGGATTCGATGGATTCAAGTACTTATTCGGATTCGATGGATTCAAGTACTTATTCGGATTCGATGGATTCAAGTACTTATTCAGATTCGATGGATTCAAGTACTTATTCGGATTCGATGGATTCAAGTACTTATTCGGATTCGATGGATTCAAGTACTTATTCGGATTCGACAACCGGGGCGATGGAACAGTCACTCCTTTATTATTCCTACGGGCGGCGATGAGTCACAAAAGGTTGCGCACCACTGTTTTAGACCCTGAATTGGAAGAGGAAACTATGAAGAATGTATTGTTCGAATGTCCTAGGTACAAAGAGATTCGAACTCGGCCTATCCCATAGATCAACCGTCAGAATTCACAAGAATCTCAAATCAACCTATCTATGTACTTATATAGATCTGACAACATGGAAAATAACTTTTTGCGAGTCATTATTTTCATTTTCTATTTAGAAAAGAATACATAGGTAGTTTAGGTATTCACTCATCTCCATTCAAAGGAGTAGACAGATTCTATATTAATTAAATAATAATGTAGGTATAGGTATTATACCCGGGTTTGATTCCCCGATAGGAATTAATTTCATTATGATTAATATTATTGACCTATCAATATGCAATTTGCAGTTGCAGAAATAATATGGAAAGGAATTAAAATGCAAAAGCATAAAACTAGGAGGAGTAACTATTTATTTACATTTGTGATGCGCAACTGGGGCGATGGAACAGTCACTCCTTTATTATTCCTACGGGCGGCGATGAGTCACAAAAGGTTGCGCACCACTGTTTTAGACCCTGAATTATCTACAGAGGAACCCGATCTATGAAGGTGAGAAAACCCCTACCGAATCAGTTCATTCATGTGAAAGAAACACAGGCGTGCTTACTAGAACTTGGCCTGGGTTTGCGTTCAGATAACAGTCTCCGAGTTGACACTGCACTGCGAATGATAGGCAGGCGGGCCATTGCTGAGGAACGTAGACCGTCTCTGATTACACAGGCGTGCTTACTGGAACTTGGCCTGGGTGTGCGTTCAGATAACAGTCTCCGAGTTCACACTGCACTGCGAATGATAGGCAGGCGGGCCATTGCTGAGGAACGTAGACCGTCTCTGATTGGTGGGCACCTGAGGGCCTACCCCTCTTGCGTTCAGATAACAGTCTCCGAGTTGACACTGCACTGTGAATGATAGGCAGGCGTGCTTACTGGAACTTGGCCTGGGTGTGCGTTCAGATAACAGTCTCCGAGTTGACACTGCACTGCGAATGATAGGCAGGCGGGCCATTGCTGAGGAACGTAGACCGTCTCTGATTGGTGGGCACCTGAGGGCCTACCCCTCCCGCGCCCGAATAGGAGAAGGCCCGGGTACCATGATAGTTAGAGTAGGAGGACCGGGCAGAGGGTGGTCGCTCCACACTGAGGTAGCCGGGGTTGGGGTGGCCCAGGGTGGGATGGGGAGCACCCGGGTAGAGAAGGGTGGACTGAGAGGAGGAGTAGGGGTGGCGGAATGAATCCGCGGAGGTTGACGAGTCGTTGAGAGCTGGAAGGAGGAGGGAGAAAAACATGGCTACACAACTCAAATCTTATTTTTTTCATCTTATTTTCATTTTTTAACCTTAAGAGGAATGATAGAGGGAACTTTAAGTGCTCAGGTCTTATCGTCCCTAAAGCGAAGAGGATAGGAGAAAGCAAGTCGTTCCGAAAACGAATATTATCCATTCAGGATAAAATCCGCCGGGAATTGAACCCGCGACCTAGCGTTAAAAAACAGACGAGTTACCCTCCAAGGGAACTAGTCTGGAGCTGGCGAATGGTGTACCATTCGCCCCGGCAATAATTTCACCGTTTGTAATTTCTAGCATTTGTGAACCTCACTTTGCGACTCTAGGTCCCAACAGTCCCACCTCGTTGACTTACCATTACCAGTGTTAGTCTAGCTAGGGGACGTTGAACAGAGAGTAGACTAGCGTCTGGCTGTGGGACTATAAACAGGGAGGAGAACAGCTAACCCTAACCAGCCTAGCTAGCTGGCAGTTCTATTTGATTAGCTGTGTTTATACTGATAGTTATTAGGATCAACTTTTAAATTTACCATTATACTGAATATAATACACGTAGAATGTAAGTGTGTATAAATTGTGCCCCATTCTTTTGATTGGAATATTGTAAATAGATTATCACCCACCTTGTTAATATAATGTTCATTGTCTGAATCTACAGAAATGTTTCTTTCTATAAATTTCAAGATTTGAGGAGGATTTCACCGGAATTATTTTCGAAACAATTTACCGCTCGGCTTTCGCGGAAACGTGGACCAAACTCTTCAAAAGTGTGTCCACTCAGTTGACTTTGTGTTAGAACCAGAACTTGTATCCACAAGTTGAATTAAAGACATTATTGATCCAATAACGATTTTATCAGTACATATTGAGATTTACAGGTCCTCATGATGGTTGACTACGGTTCAAGACGAGCCTATTAAACATGCCTAGAGACCATCACAACGGTGTATAGCAGATACAAAAAAATATCTTCTCTTTAATCTGTCATCACCATTTGGCGAAAGCTAAAGCCACTCCAACAACACAACACTTACCAGTATTAATCGCCTGCTGCTGTTGCTGCAATAGTTTGGTGACCGGGTTCTGATGACTCCTATGTCTCGGTTCAAGACGAGCCTATTAAACATGCCTAGAGATCATCACAACGGTGTATAGCAGATACAAAAAGATATCTTCTCTTTAGTCTGTCATCACCATTTGGCGAAAGCTAAAGCCGCTCCAACAACACAACACTTACCAGTATTAATCGCCTGCTGCTGTTGCTGCAATAGTTTGGTGACCGGGTTCTGATGACTCCTATGTCTCCTAGAGGATCGCGTAGAGCCTCCCCCCGCCCCTCGCCTCAGATAGAGAGGCGGGGCAGTGAGGGTGGGAGGAGGGGGAGGGCGGGAACCTACGCTGCGTCGTTTGACGCGACGCGGTGTCATAGGCCGCGAAGATGAGGAGTATCGCGCGTCATCTGATGAACAAACATAGAATAGAATATACCTTGTTTATGCTGCCAGAATGAGAATGAAAAGTCCCTTTACCCCAGCAGTCTATACAAGGTCTCGTGTATTTTATGGGTTTAACAACATACTCGTAATAGATATACGTCAGATTAGGTGAGGGGTAAATGGTAGATTTTTTTTTTTTTTTTACCGAACGAATTGAAGGTCTACGTTTTAACTCGACCGTTTTGCATTTGGTTTAGATGTTTGTTTGAATGAGTGTTCCGCTACAACTCGCGATTGCCTGGTCGGATTTTGATGAAATTTGGTATTCTTCTGAATGGCATCAATGCACGTGGATGCTTGAAATTTGGGGTTCCTACACTGAACAGGACCTATTTTTGGTCTGGACGGTTCAGATAAATTCAGAATCCAATACTTACCCTCTAAAGCACTTCCATCACTAGGTTCACTGGTCGTATCATCCAGTCTGTTGTCTTGTCTAGCTGAATACTCAATGGAATAGAGAGGCGGTGGTCCCTTCACTTTCTTGCTGCTCTTGCTAGGTTGAACTGTAAGAATACAATCAAACAGAACTCTGTGTTAGACAAGGCAATGATAATAATATTTGCCAGCCTAGTTAGCTTAGTTGGTAGTGCGTCTGCCTTGTAAGCGCTAGGCCGCGGGTTCGATTCCCGCCCGGGGCGGATTTTATCCTGATGGGATAATGTTCGTTCTCGGAACGGCTGGCTTTTCCTTCGTTTCCTCTCTTCATTATCTCTCCTCTGACATTTAACACCACTTTTTTTTTATGCCTCACGAAATTTCCGCCCCCAGATTTAATCACTGACTCTCAGATTGAGATTGACATTTTCTGTAATTAAATTCACAGTTTGAATTAATGAAGAGATAAAAAAGCCAGCCTAGTTAGCTTAGTTGGTAGTACGTCTGCCTTGTAAGCGCTAGGCCTCGGGTTCGATTCCCGCCCGGGGCGGATTTTATCCTGATGGGATAATGTTCGTTCTCGGAACAGCTGGCTTTTTCCTATCCTGTCTTCCTTCTCCCTTCGATTTCGGGACGATAAGACCATAGCAGTTACAGTTCCCTCTGTCAAACCTCAAAAAAAAAAAAATCAAAATACCAACTAAGCTAACTAGGCTGGCTAAAATCTTTAGGGACGGGGGGTTTTACCCTTCATTTGGCTCCGGCGGCAAAAGTCGTAATTAATTTCCGGAATTTCGTGAACCAAGCGGTGTATTCAACATTCAAAGTGCTATCCCCACAGGTTTGATAAAGACTCATATGCTAATTGTGTTTGAATTTATCTTTTAATTTTGCAGCAAGCATCATCATCACCACCATCACCATCATCATCACAGGAGTAGTTCAAGATCTAGTTCAGGAGGATTCAAACCTCTCTCTTATGATAGACCTCCCCTACGGCAACTATTGGAGGCAGCAGTAGCAGCCTATGTCAACACTACACACTCCAGACTAACACACATCTCACCACGACACTATGGCGATTTCATTGAGTTAGATTATTGAGATATTGGGAAAATCCTACAATGCTGCAGTGAGCACCAAGGTTGTGACATAATAACACTAAGAAACTGCATTTACATTACATTTACAATACTATAGACACATTTTCCTAGAAACATACCTTCTTTCCTTTATTTTCTCTCCTCCTTCCCTAACGTTTTGCTTCCCTTCATTACATTTAAATCCTACAATGCTGCAGTGAGCATCAAAGTTGTGACATAATAACACAAAGAAACTGCATTTACAAATGAAGGTTTGACAGAGGGAGCTGTGAAAACGGAGGTCTTATTATCCCGAAATCGAAGAGAGAAAATCAGGAAAAGAAGGAGGAGAAAGATTGAAGAAGAAGAAGAAGAAGAAGAAGAAGAAGTTAAAGAGGAAGAAAAAGAGATTGAGAAGAAGTAGCAGACGAAAATGGAAACTAAGATAATGAAAATTAAGAAAATGAATGTTATCATCTCTCAGCCAGCCTAGTTAGCTTAGTTGGTAGTGCGTCTGCCTTGTAAGCGCTAGGCCGCGGGTTCGATTCCCGCCCGGGGCGGAATGAAAAATAAAATCAAACAGGAATCTGTGTTAGACAAGGCAATGATAATAACATTTGCCAGCCTAGTTAGCTTAGTTGGTAGTGCGTCTGCCTTGTAAGCGCTAGGCCGCGGGTTCGATTCCCGCTCGGGGATAGCAGTTACAGTTCCCTCTGTCAAACCTCTTGAAAAAAAAAAGATAATAATATTTGTTCTGGACCTGGCCCTCGTCTCGGTCGATAGAAAACTTCGAAAGTTGCAAGTGTTATGATTTTATGGAAAAAAAAAGATAATAATATTTGTTCTGGACCTGGCCCTCGTCTCGGTCGATAGAAAACTTCGAAAGTTGCAAGTGTTATAATTTTATAACCGAGCGACCAAGCGCTTACAAGACAAGCGTGCTACCTTCCACACTAACTAGACGACTGAAAAAAAAAATCCATGATGTAAAGAATCACTTGTAAATGCAAAGTTTGTAAAATTTGCTTTGTTCGTTTTTATAGAAACTTTACAAATTGGTTTCGTATAGCTTTGGATTTGTCAAAATATGTACACTGTTCAGGATGTGAGGTACGAGATATGGGGGGTGTTAGAAACGAATGCAAAACAGTGGTTAAAAAAAATCTTAAAATTCGAAACAAAGTGAACAGGGACAAAAATGGAGAAGGAACTCAAAGTGGAAGTAGAAAGCAAACTATTCCCTCCTTCAATTTAAAGCCAGTCATGTCAACATTCTTGCAAACTGATCAACATCATGGCCGGTGCAGTCCAGAGCTCCAGACTCCAGAAGTCCAGACCTGCCACTGAAACTGTGCTTCAGTGGTAAGCGTTAGTACAACACATGGGGAACCTCATTCCATGAAAAAAGCCAGTCATGTCAACATTCTTGCAAACTGATCAACATCATGACCGGTGCAGTCCAGAGCTCCAGACCCCAGAAGTCCAGACCTGCCACTGAAACTGTGCTTCAGTGGTAAGCGTTAGTACAACACATGGGGAACCTCATTCCATGAAGCAATTAGTATTGTACAATACAGAACACAAAAGAAAAATCGTTTAAATTTGCTAAACAAAACCCAGCCGTTTATCAAGCGTGCTAGGAGGTGCGCGAATGTCAAGCGTTCGAAGTGACGCGAGGCCTTTACATAACATTAAACAGAGTGTTGAGCTTTTTTGGTTTCATATAGACACAGAAGTACAAAACATAAAAAAAAGACACAAAGCATAAAAAACGAAACCCATCGGAACACAAAAAATACAAACGGGATAACAGAACTCAGTTCAGTTTCCCTAAAATCCAGTTAGAAACACGAATCACAAGTTAACACACAAGTTATTAAATGGGTCACAAAATGGCAATTTGAATGGGGTTGTGCCACACACGAAATATAGTCCAGGAAACGAAGCTCGAATAGTGAGGTTTCCTGGACTAATAGTACGTACATGGGGTGTAAGGCCACATGATGAGGGTTGACTTGAGATCCAAACGAACCCAAAAACCCGACTGTGAAAATAAAAGTGGAGAAATAACAATGAGAAGTCGTAATTTCTTCGGGGAAACTGAGAGGATTTCCTATCTTTCAGAGGAAAATACGGGAATTGGTTCAACCACTAGGTGGCGTGGTAGCGCCTGTACTAAACTATTGGAAATCCAAGATGGCGCATTCCCAACCATCGAAGATCAAGGTTTCAGTTTCTGAAGGAAAATACACAGTTACGTTAAAACATGGGTGACATCCTTGGTGGAATATTCTCGAGTAATTCTCGCTATCGATTGATCGAGGTCCGACATTACTCAAGTACCGAGTAGTATCAAAAAATAGAGATTTATTATAACAATTTTACAAGTCCGTATTTATAAGTAGATATGTATTAAAAAAGAATAGTAATAATAACAAATAAAATAAATCATCATCAGCGTTACCAAAAACCATTTTTCTACTGATTATAGATTTTTACCTGTTTTTATTTATTCATATGTAATTATGTAGTAATTTCCGTTTGAAATAATTTGTAGGTATCCAGGCACTTAATCAAATCAAATGAGAGTAGATAAGTATTAGTGGAGAAATAACAATGAGAAGTCGTAATTTCTTTGGGGAAACTGAGAGGATTTCCTATCTTTCAGAGGAAAATACGGGAATCGGTTCAACCACTAGGTGGCGTGGTAGCGTCTGTACTAAACTATTGGATATCCAAGATGGCGCATTCCCAACCATCGAAGATCAAGGTTTCAGTTTCTGAAGGTTTCAGAAAATACACCCAAGGTTTCAGAAAATACACAGTTACGTTAAAACAGGGGTGACATCCTTGGTGGAATATTCTCGAGTAATTCTCGCTATCGATTGATCGAGGTCCGACATTACTCAAGTACCGAGTAGTATCAACCGATACAAGCAACTTTGATAGACAGACCACCCACAAGAGAATACTACTGTAACCTACTTATCCACAGTGTTCGAACTTTTAAATTCTAACTACTCAAGTAATCGAAAATTCAAAATCTTTCAGAAGCCTCCTAACCTATTCCATAGAGAAAGTTATGGTTAAATTATACTTACAATCATCGTCGTCATCTCCTCTCAGAATATCTTTCCGGAATGCAAACCCAACGGATGCTCCAATTATCTGGAATGGTAATCAAAACAAGTCTATTATTATTATTATTATTTTATTTATTTATTTTTGCACACAAATATAAGTAGACTTTTTTAATAAACCATTTGTGCATAAAAGAAGAAACATCTCCAGAAAACAACATCACATTAGGGAACCCCTGCTCCATCTTCCAAGTTTAAACTTCTGGCCTTGTACCGGCTCCCTCTGCCACAGGAGGAATTGGAGGATGGACATTGGTTTCAACTGGACTTCAGGGACAGTGGAGTCAAAGTGGTATTTTAGCAGAGTTATCTGATTCTGATGTCTTCTCTAGGTCCCATTATTTCTACTTTACCGTAACAGTAGGCAATTCAAGTATTATGAGTTACATGAATCTGACTGAGTGCCAAAAATTAATTCTTTCTTTTATGACAAAAAATATAAATTATAAAAAACACCAAAAGAGAAAAATGAAGAAAATAATTAGAAAAGAAATAAACAAGAAACAAAACAAAACAAGCATAATTCCAGTGTTGCCAAATTACTTTTGTGTGCTTCTCGCCCCCAAAACAACTGATTTTTTTTTTCTTTTTTTTTCAATAAACTTTTTTAATACCTAATTTATTAAAAGCAACAATACTTATTTATTAGTAATGTTGAGTTTAAATACCTACTATTTTATTAATAGATATTTTTTTTAATCTCCCAAAATTCGAATTCGAAATGAAAATAATCCTCCCAATAAAGATCCTCGTCCCCCCCCAAAAATGGGAAAACTAACCTACATCGGCAACACTGCACTCAAATACTCGTAAAGTAAAGTAGGGTAACTTAGACCCTTAGACGGAAAAGGAGAATCACATTTGACGAAGTGAATTTTCGTTTTCTACTATATTCGTGGCGACTTTCCATTTTTTTATTTTTTTTAATTTAGATCACATTTGGATTAGATGACTCTAGCTTTCGAGCAGATGGTCTATAATAGCTCAACGAACGACCAGTATTTTATTTATTTAACGGAATTTTCGGTTAAATAGATTTAAAAGAGGATCCACATCATCTAAAACCAGCGGACAGCAGGATTATTGAAGGGAATAAAATGTGTGTTCAGTTCAAAGTTACCCCGAGCTATCGTAGGCACAATTTCTCAAGGAGGTAAAACGCTGCTGGTTTCAAGTGGAGGCAATCGGAATGTGCAGCCAGATAAATAAAATTTCCAACAGGGTGGGAGCTAGGCTTGCCGTTCCAAAGTAGAACTAGTTACCTTCTCCGACATCAGAACGGGTTTCAATTCTTCTATATCTATGGTTTCAATTAGTTCCAATCTGAATTATCGCTATAGATTTTTCGCATGTGAGCCATTTAACTGCTAAAATATCATACAGACTTTTCTCGCAGGTCTAGTTAACTTGGAGGGTATCGCGCCTGTCTTGTAAGCTCTAAGACGAGAGTTCGATTCCCACCCAGGGCGAACTTTATCGTCAACAGATGAGTTTTGTTCTCGGAATGGCTAGCTTTATTCTTCTTTCTCTCTTCGATTTTGGGACGATGGGGACTTCCGTTGTTACAGTTTTCTTCGTCAAACTTCCTCAATATTGTATAATAATATTAATAATTATAAAAACCAAGTCATAATAAAGATAGCGCGGTCAAACTTTCTTGACTTGGCGGGGCGGAGCGCTACCGCGCTCCTTAATTTAGCTAATAGATAATAACTCACCGACAGTATGATCTGTAGCCAGGCCTGTAGTGTCTCCACATACTGGTAGTCCAACACACAGCCGAGTAATCGAAAGTTCAAAATCTTTCAGAAGCCTCCTAACCTATTCCATAGAGAAAGTTATGGTTAAATTATACTTACAATCATCGTCGTCATCTCCTCTCAGAATATCTTTCCGGAATGCAAACCCAACGGATGCTCCAATTATCTGGAATGGAAATCAAAACAAGTCTATTGTTAGATTGTTTGCATGTGAGCCATTTAACTGCTAAAATATCATACAGACTTTTCTCGCAGGTCTAGTTAACTTGGAGGGTATCGCGCCTGTCTTGTATCTGGTCTTGTACCGGCTCCCTCGCAGCCTCAGGGACACTGCCCGTATTATCGCTATAGATTTTTTGCATGTGAGCCATTTAACTGCTAAAATATCATACAGACTTTTCTCGCAGGTCTAGTTAACTTGGAGGGTATCGCGCCTGTCTTGTAAGCTCTAAGACGAGAGTTCGATTCTCACCCAGGGCGAACTTTATCGTAAACAGATGAGTTTTGTTCTCGGAATGGCTGGCTTTATTCTTCTTTCTCTCTTCGATTTTGGGACGATGGGATTTCCGTTGTTACAGTTTTCTTCGTCAAACTTCCTCAATATTGTATAATAATATTAATAATTATAAAAACCAAGTCATAATAAAGATTTAGCTAATAGATAATAACTCACCGACAGTATGATCTGTAGCCAGGCCTGTAGTGTCTCCACATACTGGTAGTCCAACACACAGCCTGTGATCAGGTCTGGACGCACAGGTCGAAATGGGTCCTCCTCAATGTTGCTCTTGTTGGCGTGAAATATCGCCTTACATCGGGGCCCGTTCGATTCCCACCAACTGACACTACCCGTACCAAAGTTGAGGATGTCACTGTTCTGTAAACCGTAGGGGGAGGAAGAAATCAGTGGTCTGTTCCAAGAACTTAAAAAAAAAGATAGAATATAATATACCTACTTTATTCTACTAAAAAGTCCCTTTACCCCAGCAGTCTAACGAGGGTCAAAAGATGTTTGATATAAATAAATAAATGCCTTGAAAAAAAGATAGAATATAATATACCTTCTTTTTTCTACTAAAAAGTCCCTTTACCCCAGCAGTCTAACGAGGGTCAAAAGATGTTTGATATAAATAAATAAATGCCGTTTCTTTGTGTTATTATATCACAACTTTGGTGCTCCTTCCAAATTTTGTTTGGTTCATCCTTTAGGAAACAGATTTTTTGAAGAGGTTTGATAGAAGGAGGAAGAGATCAGTGGTCTGTTCCAAGAACTTGAAAAAAAGATAGAATATAATATACCTTCTTTATTCTACTAAAAAGTCCCTTTACCCCAGCAGTCTAACGAGGGTCAAAAGATGTTTGATATAAATAAATAAATGCCGTTTCTTTGACTCTAGACTCTCAAGAGGTTGCGGGTTCGATTCCCGCCCGAGGCTGATTTTATCATAAATAGATAAGATTCGTTCTCGGAACTGTTGGATTTCTCCTATCCTGTCTTTCCTCTTCATTTTTGGTACGATAAGGCCTTAGCAGTTGCAGCTCCCTCTATCAAACATCTTGAAGAAAAAATCTGACCCACCCTGTATAATATTTGGCTCCACTATTTGGATAGATAAATCCTTTCTCCAGAAGATCCAAACCTCCTTGACTTTTTTGACTGACGAGTGCTGCGCTCTGTGAAGAAATTTCCTCTTTTCACCTTTTCTTTTCTACTTGTTTTCTTGTTTATCGATGAAAGATGGAGATTCGAAGATACGAAGATAGAACTTTTTTTTTTGTGGATTTCGAAGTGACTTTCTAAAAATCTTTTTCCATTTTCCTGGAGGAACTTAAGCAAAAGTTTGCCTTCTGGGTCTGAAGATTAACAGCGTTTTTCACGTGAGTTAAAGCATTGATTTTCACCTGAAGAGCAATGGTACAGTCCGTGCTAATGATTGGAATATCGATGAAAGATGGAGATTCGAAGATACGAAGATAGAACTTTTTTTTTGTGGATTTCCAAGTGACTTTCTAAAAATCTTTTTCCATTTTCCTGGAGGAACTTAAGCAAAAGTTTGCCTTCTGGATCTGAAGATTAACAGCGTTTTTCACGTGAGTTAAAGCATTGATTTTCACCTGAAGAGCAATGGTACAGTCCGTGCTAATGATTGGAATGTTTGTGATCCCATTTCACACATCTCTGTGAAGAAAATTCAATCAGATCTTCATGTGTTGATCAGGAATGATGGATATGACTACAAATTTTGATGATAAGGATCTTGTACTCACCAAGGCGACATAAGGTAAGTAAAAATAATTCTGGGTTTGTTCTTTCTTTGTGATGGTATTGGACGGCTGAAAAATCATTGGGAATGCTCTACATTGATTTTGTAAAAAAAAAAAGACATTGATCATCATGTTAAGTTAAACCATCCATGAAGTCCTTTTGTTGGCAAGTTAATTTTTTTTTTTGGTTGAAGTTTGATGAGATCATAGATTAGAATGATAAAATGATTAGAATATCCGAGATAGTTTGATTAACTTTGTGGATAAGATAGTTGATATGAAAACAGGTTATCACAATATCTCTCATGAAACTTTAACTGAGGTGTATGCAACTTCTCCATTTTAAAGGCTACCACCCTTTTAAGTTTGGGTCTAGCATCCTTTTTCCAATGATTATATACGGGTCAAATTTGCCTTCAAGATACCAAATTGCCCTAATTTTGATATCATTGCACCTAGAGGGCAATGTCACTGATACAGGGAGATGTGATGAATACCTAATGTCCCAGCATACTGAAAACCTTTTGGGTACTAGTTCAGAAGCCAGGTCAATGAAAAAAAAAAAAAAAGCTACAAATAGTTGTCACAAAATGAGGAGTGACCAGTGTTGTTTATCCTCCTATCCTATCCTATGGGAAGGAAACTAATTCAATCAACTTTTTCTTTTCTTTAAGCCAGCCTTTTAATTGCTAAGGTCATATCAGATATTATATCAGGTTTTCATGTCTTGCTTCTTCACTGGGGTATCAACCATTTCCTCAATTTACCTACCTACTTCACAAGGCTGAGTGCATTTCCTTGCTCCAACTAAATGTACTGTATAGCAGGCAATATAATCAAGGGTCAATGTTTTTCCCAGCCAAGATTGTTAGGCAAACTGAGATTGAGAATCTCACCAAATTAGCGACCCCCAACATCTGAGGAAGTAACTTTCCGGTGGGTAAAATACCTTGAGAAAAGGAACAAAGTTACAGACCTAAGCTACTGGGACAGAACAGTTTGGAAGACTAAAAGAGACAGGAAAGGCAGAAATCATTTTTGGTCTAGCATCTTCTTCAAGAACAGAAAAACACGTAAAATAAAACATTGCTAACTTAAAAATAAGAAATGTATTCTTCAATCATTAAAGGCTTTATCGCAAAGTTTTTAAATTTAATCTTAGTATAATGGACGGACATCGTCTGCATCCGAGTACTCAAAATCATCCAATTTGGGTTCCAAACCAAAATAGAAAGTAAAAAAGTCTGACTTGTGTCTGCGGTACATACTAAGTTTCGTCTCATACTTTGAGACTGTTATTAAATTGTTATCAACCTTTGTAAATATTAAAAGTAAGAAATGTATGTATTCTTCAATCATTAAAGGCTTTATCGCAAAGTTTTTAAATTTAATCTTAGTATAATGGACGGACACCGTCTGCATCATCCAATTTGGGTTCCAAACCAAAAAAAAGTCTGACTTGTGTCTGCGGTACATACTAAGTTTCGTCTCATACTTTGAGACTGTTATTAAATTGTTATCAACCTTTGTAAATGAGTGAAGAATTATCCATAGTGAACATGTTTGTAATAAATAAAGGTATTTACAGGGGAAAAAATCTACACAGTTGTAAATCTACACAATTATTGAATCTATTTACAGGAGTAAAAGTTTAAAACTATCCGAGTGAAATATTTGGACGGCAAGAGCTTGCACAAATAAAAGTGGTAGAATTAAACGTTCTAAATTAAGAGGTAAACGTTCAAATTGGCAAACAATATTAATTTCGGGAACGATGGATAACACTGACATTTATTTTATTATTATTAATCTCGAAAAAGAGGTAGGAAGTCACAACACGTAACCCAAATCGTTCCCTTTAAATATTGAATGCCACACAAAGAGATATAAAAAAAAAGTTTAAAATTCTACATAATATTATTATTACAATTTCATCAATCACTTCAGGTCTGTTTAATAAACCTCTTAGGCCAGCCACTTGGTATCAGGTAGACCTGATAGTGAGTGGCACACCGATACGTCCTGTGCGCCTGTCGCTATCCTGACAAGTTTCGACTAGGTTGTTTCATAAAAGCCTTGTCGAAAGGGAGACAGAACTTATTCGGGCCTGGCGAGTGTGCGCTATGCTTAATTTGCTATGGAGTTTTTATTTTATTTATTTATTTATTTTATTTTATTTTTTTTTAACAGACCTGAAATACAATAATTGACGACACAATAACATAATACATACCTCCGAATCTACAGGTTTCATGTTACGAGTGTTAACCCAAAAGCATGCTCGGGGAATATACCCGAACAGTCTCCGAGCCTTCTCAGAGAACACCTGTAGCCCCGGGGTGTAAATGAAAAGCATGCTCGGGGAATATACCGGAACAGTCTCCGAGTCTTCTCAGAGAACACCTGTAGACCCGGGGTGTAAATGTTAACAATAGGAGATTAATAGGCTCAGGACGGACTGGAGTAACATATAAAATATAAGGCACTAAGTAGTAATGTTGTAGAGTATTGCTTTCGTTTATCACAACCGGTTTCTGTAGCTTTAACCAGGAAGGAAAATGGTCCTCTATTTATTACCGGGTCTCCTTGGTTGTGACTAATTAGACCAAACCTGCACCCAAGAGAACCCACGCTTCTGGGAGCGACAAATATAAATGGTGACATTGTACAGGACATGGAAAGTAAGTAAGTATTTCAATACATTTAGCGATTTGACCCCAGCTATGTTTTAGACCAGTGATGCGCAACCGGGGCGATGGAACAGTCACTCCTTTATTATTCCTACGGGCGGCGATGAGTCACAAAAGGTTGCGCACCACTGTTTTAGACCCTGAATTATCTACAGAGGAACCCGATCTATGAAGGTGAGAAAACCCCTACCGAATCAGTTCATTCATGTGAAAGATACACAGGCGTGCTTACTGGAACTTGGCCTGGGTGTGCGTTCAGATAACAGTCTCCGAGTTGACACTGCACTGCGAATGATAGGCAGGCGGGCCATTGCTGAGGAACGTAGACCGTCTCTGATTGGTGGGCACCTGAGGGCCTACCCCTCCCGCGCCCGAATAGGAGAAGGCCCGGGTACCATGATAGTTAGAGTAGGAGGACCGGGCAGAGGGTGGTCGCTCCACACTGAGGTAGCCGGGGTTGGGGTGGCCCAGGGTGGGATGGGGAGCACCCGGGTAGAGCAGGGTGGACTGAGAGGAGGAGTAGGGGTGGCGGAATGAATCCGCGGAGGTGGACGAGTCGTTGAGAGCTGGAAGGAGGAGGGAGAAAAACATGGTTACACAACTTAAACCTTATTTTTTTCATCTTATTTTCATTTTTTAACCTTAAGAGGAATAATAGAGGGAACTTTAAGTGCTCAGGTCTTAACGTCCCTAAAGCAAAAAGGATAGGAGAAAGCCAGTCGTTCCGAAAACGAACATTATCCATTCAGGATAAAATCCACCGGGAATTGAACCCGCGACCTAGAGTTAAAAAACAGACGAGTTACCCTCCAAGCGAACTAGTCTGGCGCTTGAATTTCCATTTCCCCGTGTGTGTAAAAAGATAGAAAGAGAACTCACATCCTCTCCTAGTATATTGATAGATTCTGACGTAACTTTGTGAAGATTCATCTTGAAAAGAAGAACACAATAGCTTTTACTCTTCACAGTTGGGGGAGGGAATAAATGAAATTTGCATAAAATCAACATGAGACTGTAAAAGTACGAGGGGTTAGGGGCTTCCAGTTTACTCTGCCCATGATAATTCTAGGTTGAAGCCACCTTTTTTCCAAGAGGTTTCATAGAGGGAACTGTAACTGCTAAGGTCTTATCGTCCCGGAAACGAAGAGAGAAGGAAGACAGGATAGGAGAAAGACAGCTGTTCCGAGAACGAACCTTATTATTTATTTAGGACTGGATAAGGTTCCCCCTGGGCCGGAATCGAAACCGCGTCCTAGCTTTATTTTTTATTCAAACAGACATGTTGATGATGCCAGCAATGGTGAAACATGTCTGTTTGAATAAACAATAAAAAAACCCCTCCCCCAACTGTGAAGAGTAAAAGCTATTGTGTTCTTCTTCTCTCCTAGTATGTTAAATATCTCATTTCATTACTCAATCTTCTCCTCTCCCTTTTCTCCATCCATATTGTATTGTAAACAAAATTATAAACAGTAAAAATAAAGGTTTATCAAAAATTGAAATTGCCTCGGCAATAATTTCACCGTTTGTAATTTCTAGCATTTGTGAACCTCACTTTGTGATTTTAGGTCTCAACAGTCCCAACCCGTTGTTACAGAACTAAACGACTGGATTAACTTTAATCTCGAAGGAATATTACAATCAGCCCTTAATCCAACTTGGTCAGATTGCCTAATCCCAATGGACGAACTTTTATCTCAATACATTTGACCCCAGGCATGTTTTAGATTTTCGACCTAGAATTTCAAAAGATCATCCTCAAAGGAACCTCGTTGTTTACTCCTTTGAGAGGAACCTCAAAGGCAACCCGTTGACTTACCAGTATTAATCGCCTGCTGCTGTTGCTGCAATAGTTTGGTGACCGGGTTCTGATGACTCCTATGTCTCCTAGAGGATCGTGTGCGCGCGTCATCTGATGAACAAACATAGAATAGAAGATACCTTGTTTATCCTTTTTTTTTTAATTTTCCCTGGGATGCAAAGTACTTCCTCAGGGGCATTTATTTTTACAACAACAAAATTACAGATAAAACAAATACAAGGTTGTTCAAGACAAAATCCTGATATATAAATTTCCTATAAACTTTCCATAAATATAAATTTATAATTCCTATAGATGTATTTCCTATTTATATAACTTTCCTATTTCTTAAAAACCAGAATGAGAATGAAAAGTCCCTTTGCCCCAGCAGTCTATACAAGGTCTCGTGTATTTTATGGGTTTAACAACATAATACGAAACATAGAGAGATATACGTCAGATTAGGTCAGGGGTAAATGGAAGATTTTATTTTTATTTATTTATTTTGACCGAACGTATTGAAGGTCTACGTTTTAACTCGACCGTTTTGCATTTGGTTTAGATGTTTGTTTGAATGAGTGTTCCGCTACAACTCGCGATTGCCAGGTCGGATTTTGATGAAATTTGGTATTCTTCTGAATGGCATCAATGCACGTGGATGCTTGAAATTTGGGGTTTCTAACCTGGACGGGAGCTATTTTTGGTCTGGATGATTCAGATAAATTCAGAATCCAATACTTACCCTCTAAAGCACTTCCATCACTAGGTTCACTGGTCGTATCATCCAGTCGGTTGTCTTGTCTAGCTGAATACTCAATGGAATAGAGAGGCGGTGGTCCCTTCACTTTCTTGCTGCTCTTGCTAGGTTGAACTGGAAAAAGTTCACTGGTCGTATCATCCAGTCGGTTGTCTTGTCTAGCTGAATACTCGATGGAATAGAGAGGCGGTGGTCCCTTCACTTTCTTGCTGCTCTTGCTAGGTTGAACTGGAAAAATACAATCAAACAGGAATCTGTGTTAGACAAGGCAATGATAATAACATTTGCCAGCCCAGTTAGCTTAGTTGGTAGTGCGTCTGCCTTGTAAGCGCTAGGCCGCGGGTTCGATTCCCGCCCGGGGCGGATTTTATCATCACAGTAAGTAAGAATAGTCTGGACTAAAAGGAGTAAGATATCACAAGAGGTGTGCTTTTTACTTTCCTTATCCTCCTGTGGCGCTCACAACAACACTCAACACAAATAAAATCTTACATAGAAAACGCAGGTTCTCGTTTCTCCACAATTTCCATCTCTGAAGATAACTAGACCACTAAAAATAATAATAATAACATTGCATGATGTAAAGAAGCACTTGCAAATGCAAAGTTTGTAAAAATTGGCTTTGTTCGTTTTTATAGAAACTTCACGGGTTGGCACCCCTGCTGTGGTGATGAAAAGTTAAAATTTTATCCGTAGTGAAACTTTATTAATAATCAAAGTTAAATCAAATAATTCAAGTTTTTGAGTATCATATTGACAATTTTTGGAGTGTCCTGCACCAGTGAAGCTCGTTTGATAGAGGGAACTGTAACTGCTAAGGTCTTATCGTCCCGAAATCGAAGAGAGAAGGATAGGAGAAAGCCAGCCGTTCCGAAACTCCGAAAGTGAACCTTATCTGTTTAGGATAAGGATTGTCCTGGGCGGAAATTGAACCCACGGGCAGACGCGCTACTTTCCAAAGATAACTAGGCTGGCAGTCTAAGATTAATAGGTAGATAGTTTAACAAGTACAATTTGATCTAGACAACTAATTGTCTGACCACTGAATACTACGTTGTCAGACGTCAGAACAGACAAAAGACAACTGAATAATAATAATAATATATAAAAAAACATGGCTTCTTACCCTGTCTAAACCTAAAAGATTGAGGTAAAAGCAGACTATGAACAGATTCCAGACAACCCATACCACATTCCAAATGCAATACTGAAATCAATACGAGAATCACAATAATACATGCACAATACAATAAATAAATATAGGAGAAATTAATAAATGCAATAGATGAAACATAATAAAACTATAAAAAGTACATACAAAAATAATGAAAATTAGAAATAAAACATCAACATAACTACCTACATAGATACTAAACAATCAAGCGTGCCGGGAGGCGCGCGAACGTCAAGAGTTCGAAGCGCCTACCGGCCTATATTAACACGAAACAGAGTTTCATCGTTTTTCGGCATTTTCACCTCAACTTTTCTCTCACTTCCCTTCAACTTTAAGCAAATGTGTATAGACACTATAGACTGCTATAAAGGAACAAAAATTATTTCCACAGATGGTCTGAAGAATGATTTTTGACAGAGGGAACTGTAACTGCTAAGGTCTTATCGTCCCGAAATCGAAGAGAGAAGGATAGGAGAAAGCCAGCCGTTCCGAAAGTGAACCTTATCTGTTTAGGATAAGGTTTGTCCTGGGCGGGAATCGAACCCACGGGCAGACGCGCTACTTTCCAAAGATAACTAGGCTGGCAGTCTAAGATTAATAGGTAGATAGTTTAACAAGTACAATTTGATCTAGACAACTAATTGTCTGACCACTGAATACTACGTTGTCAGACGTCAGAACAGACAAAAGACAACTGAATAATAAAAAAAAACATGACTTCTTACCCTGTCTAAACCTAAAAGATTGAGGTAAAAGCAGACTACGAACAGATTCCAGACAACCCATACCACATTCCAAATGCAATACTGAAATCAATACGAGAATCACAATATTACATGCACAATACAATAAATAAATATAGGAGAAATTAATAAATGCAATAGATGAAACATAATAAAACTATAAAAAGTACATACAAAAATAATGAAAATTAGAAATAAAACATCAACATAACTACCTACAGTTTGAATAAAAATGTCAAGTGCTAGTTACGTAGACTTGTGATGGATACTTGTAATTACCACAACATAATGATTAATGGGGAATACCGTCAAAGACAAAACATGGAAATTGAACTGACTGGACATTAAGGAAAACACTTACTGGAGAGCTCCTGGTTACAGTGCCACAGGAGGTAACTACCTACATAAATACTAAACAATCAAGCGTGCCGGGAGGCGCGCGAACGTCAAGAGTTCGAAGCACCTACCGGTCTATATTAACACGAAACAGAGTTTCATCGTTTTTCAGCATTTTCACCTCAACTTTTCTCTCACTTCCCTTCAACTTTAAGCAAATGTGTATAGACACTATAGACAGCTATAAAGGAACAAAAATTATTTCCACAGATGGTCTGAAGAATGATTGATTGTTCATCAATCAAACCTCTACATATAACGGCGCGAATTCGAAGCACCTACCGGTCTATATTAACACGAAACAGAGTTTCATCGTTTTTCGGCATTTTCACCTCAACTTTTCTCTCACCTCCCTTCAACTTTAAGCAAATGTGTATAGACACTATAGACTGCTATAAAGGAACAAAAATTATTTCCACAGATGGTCTGAAGAATGATGTGTGGAGTCAAAGTGGTATTTTAGCAGAGTTATCTGATTCTGATGTCTTCTCTAAGTCCCATTATTTCTACTTTACGGTAACAGTAGGCAATTCAAGTATTATGAGTTACATGAATCTGACTAAGTGCCAAAAATTAATTCTTTCTTTTATGACAAAAAATAAAAATCACCAAGAGAAAATGAAGAAAATTAGAAAAGAAATAAACAAGAAACAAAACAAGCATAATCGCCTTGTTGCCAAAACGGCGCGAACGAAACGAAAGTGTTAAAGGAAAAAAACCTCTTAAAGGGGAAAATAGGAAGTTTTTTTTTTTTCTTATGGTCTTCAGACCATCTGAGCCAGAAGTCGGAAGCTTTTTACATCACACACGTTTTGGCAGTCTGACAGATTTAAGTCTGTCAGACAGACGTTTGATCATACAATCAGATAGCTGTGTGTGTATCTGCCAGGCTTGAAAATCAAATGGAACATAAATTCAAATGCACAAACTACTTATTATCATCAACAGCTTCTTTGAATGTACTTAACACAATACTACAACAATAGGTACTACACTACTACATTTGGTAAATTTATATCAAAATAAGCTTAAATAATACTGAATAATTACAATATTTATAAATGAATTTTCATTCTTTTATTTTATTAGTCTATAAGCTTAAATAATACTGAATAATTACAATATTTATAAATGAATTTTCATTCTTTTATTTTATTAATCTATTCTTAAAGTAATACTTTGATAGTAGATAAATGGTAACAAATAAATAAAAACAAAACTTACGGATAAAATGTACTTGGTCTTGTACTGGCAAGCTCCAAAGAATCCAAATAAGAGCTTAAATAATACTGAATAATTACAATGTTTATAAATGAATTTTCATTCTTTTATTTTATTAGTCTATTCTTAAAGAAATACTTTGATAGATAAATGGTAACAAATAAATAAAAACAAAACTTACGGATAAAATGTACTTGGTTTTGTACTGGCAAGCTCCAAAGAATCCAAATATTGTGAACAGGAGGAGAAAGAAGTTCATGAGGATTGGTGCCCACATGAACCCGAGGAAATCAAATATCTGTCTGGCACTCGTTGTCATCTGGAATATAAGTAAATAAGTCGGTACTTGTGCAGAAGTCACGTCCGTGGAATATTGCTACCAAAGGAACTGGCACAAACGAGCAGTGACCAGTGACCAGTGTTACAGTCATCACAGTAAGTAAGAATAGTCTGGACTAAAAGGAGTAAGATATCACAAGAGGTGTGCTTTTTTTACTTTCCTTATCCTCCTATCCTATCCTATCCTATGGGAAGGAAACTAATTCAATCAACTTTTTTTTTCTTTTCTTTAAGCCAGCCTTTTAATGGCTAAGGTCATATCAGATATTATATCAGGTTTTCATGTCTTGCCTCTTCACTGGGGTTTCAACCATTTCCTCAATTTACCTACCTACTTCACAAGGCTGAGTGCATTTCCTTGCTCCAACTAAATGTACTGTATACCAGGCAATATTTATTAATTCCTCTGTTGA
Organism: Diaphorina citri; assembly: GCF_000475195.1. Lineage (NCBI taxonomy): Eukaryota > Metazoa > Arthropoda > Insecta > Hemiptera > Psyllidae > Diaphorina > Diaphorina citri. Next base: position 55,810 of record NW_007378730.1, read on the forward strand.
TTACATATATCATCTTCCCTCTCCCTTACCCTAATTTTCTCTCTCACTCACTTTCTCCCCCCCCCTTCTCTCTCTCACACACACATGAATGCAAGTGCTATGTAATCTGTTCATTCTCACATAAAAAAAAAAAAACATTTAATAGTATCTTAGTTAGGCACTAAAATACTATTGGACAAAGACCAAAAATGTTCGACACTGTTTTCTTGTTGCCAAAATAATATTTTGAAATTAATAGTTGAGAGAACAAAATACTAGATATGTAGGTCAAAAGGGTATGTGAGAATGTATTACATACAAACAATCTTCAGTTGCTACAAATCAATATAGGTCTGATGGATTAATGATTCTATCTATCTATAATGTTAGAATAATGAAGGTAAAATGAGGAACCTACAGGACCGCATATAGCTTGTTTTTGTTTAAGCAAATACTTACGAACTGAAGAACACATAATAGGAGCAGATAGAACCTCTTTGTACAGACGCCCATGACATGGAAATTACTATCCATCTATATTGTTAGAATAATGAAGGTAAAATGAGGAACCTACAGGACCACATATAGCTTGTATTTGTTTAAGCAAATACTTACGAACTGAAGAACACATAATAGGAGCAGATAGAACCTCTTTGTACAGACGCCCATGACATGGAAATTATCTATCTATCTATAATGTTAGAATAATGAAGGTAAAATGAGGAACCTACAGGACCGCATATAGCTTGTTTAAGCAAATACTTACGAACTGAAGAACACATAATAGGAGCAGATAGAACCTCTTTGTACAGACGCCCATGACATGGAAATTAGGTGCACTCTATAACAATCATTATTATGAACTGCATTCCAAATGATTGGCATCCACATTGATGGTTCACTAGAGATTGTCTGAAAGAAATTCAACATATTTTGGTTGTATGTTGGAGTATCATACGAAGATATTGAATTAGAGGTGGCAAAGATCGGTTCACTTTAGGGAATAAGTTCCAACCGTTCAGTTCCTTTCATGGAACTGTTCCCAATATAAGTAAACCCCTTTGACATTATGAATATAGGTCATGATGGGTGATAAAAAGGGGGAAAAAAAAAGAACTGTGCAGACTGATTTTGCATGAAACTTGACAAACATGTTCATATCTTTAAAAACCTTTGCTCATTAGATTTTGGGACTGATTGGACTCATGGGAACCCAGCCCCTTTGGAGGGCTCTAAACAGAAAATGAACCAGCCTGTCACGTGAAAGACATTGAAATGAATTATAGGTCATTAACCTAACCAGTCTATCTATTTCTGAGGATTTAAACAGACTATAGATTGTTTGAGCCTTGCAGCATTGTGTGATTCAAATTGCTATAGGCCAGGACAAAGGGTTATAATAATTTAAGTAGTGTTTCTTGGCAGTTCTTCCACCTCAGGCTCAGTTATAGAGGATATTAGGAGCACAGTAGTACACTGCCCCACCAAGTCAAAATAGTTTGACAGTGCTACCAAGAGATCAACTATATTACAAAGTACTTTCAAGGAGTTTAAAATCAGCAGATGAGTAAGTAGGTATTTACAATAGGTACCTCCTTACTTACTCTAAATTAGTATTTTCTATATTCCACCCTACTCAGGTTGATTGAATTTTACTTTACAAACCATAGGTATAGTTAAACCTATTGAAAGAAAATTAAATTTTCACCACTTTTTTTTCTGATGAACTTTATTTTTCTTTAGGTTCACATGTACATACCTTTGTTCTATTAAATACCTAGGAATTCTTTGAAATCTCAAATTCCTTTGTCCTCTAGTCTACAAAATTATCTCAGTAAAATGATAGAATAATTTCTCTTGGAATAATATTGTGATCTCATAAGTATGATAACATCGGTGTCAGTAAAAATAAATAATTTAATTCATAGTTGGGCAGGTAGCAGTTCAAAGGTACCTAGTGATAAGTGATATGATAAAATTATCTGTAGGTGATTCATGAAAAAAAAGAGGGTAGCACATCTGCCTTGTAAGTGCCAGGTCATAGGTTCAATTCCCACCCAGTGCAAACTTTATTCTAAATGGATGAGATTTGTTCTTGGAACAACTGGCTTTCTCCTATCCTGTCTTCCTTCCCTCTTAAATATTGTTCAGTTCCCTCTATATGGGACTTTTTTTATTCCTCTTATATGTTAAATTATTATGGAACACTTTTTTCAAGAGGTTTGATAGAAGAAACTGTAATCAGTGAGATCTTATCATCCCGAAATCGAAGAGAGAAGAAGGACAGGATTTGAGAAAGCCAACTGTTCCAAGGGCGAAACATATCTGTTTGGAATAAAGTCCGCACCGGACGGGAATCGAACCCGCGACCTACAGTTTATAAGGCAGGTGTACTACCTTCTGAGCTAACTAAGCTGACAGTTTGAAATTTTATTATGACTAATGAAATGTCTGTTTGTTTTCTTTCAGGTGAGAAACCTTGAGAAGAAAAGCCAAAGCACAGTTGGCCAATGATTATTATCTTTAAAAACCTTTGCTCATTAGATTTTGGGACTGATTGGACTCCTGGGAACCCTGTTCCTTTGGAGGGCTCTAAACAGAAAATGAACCAGCATGTCATTAGAAAGACATTGAAGTGAATCAAAGGCCATTAATCTAACCAGTCTATCTATTTCTGAGGATTTAAACAGACTATAGATTGTTTGAGCCATGCAGCATTGTGTGATTCAAATTGCTATAGGCCAGGACAAAGGGTTATAATAATTTAAGTAGTGTTTCTTGGTAGTTCTTCCATCTCAGGCTCAGTTATAGAGGATATTACTTAGGAGCACAGTAGTACACTGCCCCACCAAGTCAAAACAGTTTGACAGTGTTACGAAGAGATCAACTGTATTACAAAGTACTTTCAAGGAGTTTAAAATCAGCAGCTGAGTAAGTAGGTAGGTACTTACAATACCTCCTTACTTACTTTAAATTAGTATTTCCTATATTCTACTCTACTCAGGTTCATGGAATTTTACTTTACATACCATAGGTAGTTAAACCTATTGAAAAATTAAATTTTCATCACTTTTTTTTATGATGAACTTTATTCTTCTTTAGGTTCACATGTACATACCTTTGTTCTATTAAATACCTAGGAATTCTTTGAAACCTCAAATTCCTTTGTCCTCTAGTCTACAAAATTATCTCAGTAAAATGATAAAATAATTTCTCTTGGAATAATATTGTGATCTCATAAGTATGATAACATCGGTGTCAATAAAAATAAATAATTTAATTCATAGTTGGGCAGGTAGCAGTTCAAAGGTACCTAGTGATAAGTGATATGATAAAATTATCTGTAGGTGATTCATGAAAAAAAAGAGGGTAGCACATCTGCCTTGTAAGTGCCAGGTCATAGGTTCAATTCCCACCCAGTGCAAACTTTATTCTAAATGGATGAGATTTGTTCTTGGAACAACTGGCTTTCTCCTATCCTGTCTTTCTAAACGGATGAGATTTGTTCTTGGAACAGCTGGCTTTCTTCTATCCTGTCTTCCTTCCCTCTTAAATATTGTTCAGTTCCCTCTATATGGGATTTTTTTTTCCTCTTATCTGTTAAATTATTATGGAACACTTTTTTCAAGAGGTTTGATAGAAGAAACTGTAATCAGTGAGATCTTATCATCCCAAAATCGAAGAGAGAAGAAGGACAGGATTTGAAAAAGCCAACTGTTTCAAGGGCGAAACATATCTGTTTGGAATAAAGTCCGTACCGGACGGGAATCGAACCCGCGACCTACAGTTTATAAGGCAGGTGTACCACCCTCTGAGCTAACTAAGCTGACAGTTTGGAATTTTCTTATGACTAATGAAATGTCTGTTTGTTTTATTTCAGGTGAGAAACCTTGAGAAGAAAAGCCAAAGCACAGTTGGCCAATGAAAAATGCATCAGAAAAACATCATGCATCAATGACCAATAGAATGGGAGTCGTAGAATCCACAGCAGCCGCTGACTCTAGATCTTATGATAGTAGTTCAGTGTTTGTTAGGGACCGCAAGAAACTCAAGATGACTGGCTTTGCAACACTCAGAAAAAAGTTGATCCGAAAACGACGTTCATCGAAAGCATCTGATCATGGACGTGTTATACGAGAGCTTATATCAGAGTGGACACCACTGGAAGTGAGTGCCCTTCTAGAGGAATATGAAGCCTTGCAAGCGTTGAAAGATTTATCTGTACAAGCAGAACTAGCCAGACCCCCAGCTGCGACATACAAGCAAGATCTAGCAACATTGTATGAGTATAAATATTGCACAGACTTAGACTTGATATTCAGAGGATCCTGCTTTCCAATACATCGCGCCATCTTATCTGCAAGGTGTCCGTTTTTCCGCAATTTACTCTCAGAATATCCAGGCCGTTGTATGAGTATAAATATTGCACAGACTTAGACTTGATTTTCAGAGGATCCTGCTTTCCAATACATCGCGCCATCTTATCTGCAAGGTGTCCGTTTTTCCGCAATTTACTCTCAGAATATCCAGGCCGTCTAAATAAATACTAGTTAAGTTACGTACAATGTGTTTTGACGTTCTATTACAGGTACTGTGTTGAGCATTGCATTCTTCAACTTTGCCGGTATCAGCGTCACTAAAGAGATGTCTGTGACCAATTTTCAATTTGCTTTCATTTTTTGTCAAATATTCTTGAACAAATGGCTCGGCTTTGACACAATCAGGACACCAACTCTCTCCGGTTGACATTTTTTCTCCGGTAAAATACACAAATATTTTTGATCCGTTCAAGCGTTCACTTTCCAGATCCTCGGTGATTTGTTTCATTTCTTCATATCCTTTAGCATGGTGTGTTTTAAAAGAATTTGACACAAATGAGGTTCTTTCAGTCATTTTGTTTGACTCTGTAACAAAAACAAGCATACCATCATTTATCTTTTCATCTGAATTTAAAGAAACTGGATCTAATATTCTGAGGGATACTAAGGCTGCACATAATTTCACATACCACACCTACCCACATTTATGATTTTTAACTTTTCACTAATGAGTCATTGAGTCTACTCCATTGCAACAATGTACCTACATACTACATACTTACCAGAGTGCAAAGCATACCATCATTTATCTTTTCATCTGAATTTAAAGAAACTGGATCCAATATTCTGAGGGATACTAAGGCTGCACATAATTTCACATACCACACCTACCCACGTTTATGATTTTTAACTTTTCACTAATGAGTCATTGAGTCTACTCCATTGCAACAATGTACCTACATACTACATACTTACCAGAGTGCATAGGCTGCATATAATTTCACATACCACACCTACCCACATATGATTTTTAACTTTTCACTAATAGTCATTGAGTCTACTCCATTGCAACAATGTACCTACATACTACATACTTACCAGAGTGTAAATGCAACAAGAGCTTGAGATATTCGGTGTAAAATATCAGTGCCTTACTGGATAATCTGGATATTCAAGTAGTACTGAAAGAGGTATGTTATCAGCTTGTCTGCTCACTGAATTCCCGTTATCTTATCAGTTATGACAGACACCTTTTACCTCCCAGTAGCTTGATTAAAAACCTCTCCTTTATTTCATAACTTCAAAGGATTATCAACTAAAAGAAATGTACACGTTCATTAAAACCCAAGTCTTTTTATGAATTAAACTTGAAACAGGCGTTATTGCTTTTTACTTTTTATTTAAATTAGAGTTTGAAATTTAGTAAGGTATTGTTCATGTACAAATTGAAAATACAGAGGATAAAGTTTACAAACTTCACTGGTTTTGTAAAAATTATCCTGTTTTTTCAATTTGTATAATATGGACCTTCACAAAATTACAGAGTCAACTATCAAGTTGTATTGTTCATGTGTCAATAGAACAGTTGCGCTTACGTGGGTGAAGTTTCTAAGTCGAAGAGCAGGAAAAATGAGGACCAACGGAATTTTTATTTTTCTTCTACGACTTCTAGATCCCGAGATGAATCGATGTGAAAAATACCGGTAAATCCTGAACTTTGACGTCACGGCATACGCTCTTGTAGGCGATGACGTCACACCAAATGTCCCGAGCAAAGCTCTATGGCAGGAAACACATGAACCAGAGTGCAAATGCAACAAGAGCTTGAGATATTCCGTGTACCTAAAATATCAGTGCCTTACTGGATAATCTGGATATTCAAGTAGTACTGAAAGAGGTATGTTATCAGCTTGTCTGCTTACTGAATTCCTGTTATCTTATCAGTTATGACAGACACCTTTTACCTCCCAGTGGCTTGATTAAAAACCTCTTCTTTATTTCACAACTTCAAAGGATTATCAACTAAAAGAAATGTATACGTTCATTAAAACCCAAGTCTTTTTATGAATTAAACTTGAAACAGGCGTTATTGCTTTTTACTTTTTATTTAAATTATTTTATTATTTTTCTTTTACAGGTAAACAAACTTGGGGAGTACCTACATAACAAATACAATGCTACGTAAACTAGTTTTCAAGTGAGTAACTTTTAATAACAATAAACAGCTGATTTCCTACAAGGTGAACTAATATTTCAAATTTTATTCCATTTAGGCCGTGGTTATGAACAGGGCCATCGTAGGACATCGTCGGACTTTTTGCGTGTAAAGTTGGCGGGAAATTCGAATTTTTGATACTGCTCATGTTGGGTTTAACCATAGTGGGAGTATCGGACTTTGCCAGTGTGTCAGAGAGTGATACCAAGGATGTTAATAGTGTTATAACAGGTAAGGAATTTTAATTGTGTTAAGGATAAATGCTTGTCACAAATGTTGTTCCCCTCTTAATACATTACGCTAAATTTTATGACTTGACTTGGACTCGAACAACCAACCTCCAGATTCAAAGTCCGCCGTTCTAACCACTACACAACTGAGGTTGATTTTCTAACAGGTAAAAACTTCTACACCGATTCTGAATTACATGAGACCAGAGTAGGCAGTCCGCGGTCTGGCATTTCTTGTTTACCACTCCGCGGGGTGAGCATTTTGTTCTTCTTTCTCATGATGCTTAATGACCGATTGCGGCGATTGACCGTTTTCATTAAATCGTGTCCGCGGACTGAGCCACGTATTTACAGTTGCGGGGATTGAGCAGTTTGAGTTTGCGTTTGCCATTCCGAAATGCGTTTTTTTCCTATCAATGAGTGAATTCGTGGTTTAAGCCTAACATACAACATATAAACAAGAGCGAACTAAATTGATGGAATAAATATTCTACTTACGGTCTCGGGTGTCATAGTACATAATATTCTATGTTTACTGTGCAGTAAAATACTTGGCTCAGGTTGCTAGGTCGACCAGAGTAGACAGTCCGCGGTCTGGCATTTCTTGTTTACCACTCCGCGGAGTGAGCATTTTTTTCTTCTTTCTCATGATGCTTAATGACCGATTGCGGCGATTGACCGTTTTCATTAAATCGAGTCCGCGGACTGAGCTACGTATTTACAGTTGCGGGGATTGAGCAGTTTGCATTTGCCACTCCGAAATGCGTTTTTTTCCGCTCAATGAGTGAATCCGTGGTTTGAGCCTAATATACAACATATAAACAAGAGCGAACTAAATTGATGGATTAAAATGGTTAAATATTCTACTTACGGTCTCGGGTGTCATAGTACATAATATTCTATGTTTACTGTGCAGTAAAATACTTGGTTCAGGTTGCTAGTTAGGGGATTGTTGAGTGGTCTGTTCAGTAGGCAATTAATTGCCATGCGGGTAGATAAATTAACTTGAATTTTTATGGGTGGGGAGAGGGGTGCCTTAAAGATAGGGGTGCGAATAGTGGCGGCATTACAAAGTCAGTGTAGGGTACTAAACTATGTAGTGTGAATTTCAAAGGTTTGAATTGAAATGCTAGCCTAGTTAGCTTGGTTCATAGAGCTTCTGCCTTGTTATTGCTAGGCCGCGGGTTCGATTCCCGCCCGGGGCGGATTTTATCCTGAACGTCGTGGCGACTTTCCATTTTTTTTTAATTTAGATCACATTTGGATTAGATGACTCTAGCTTCCGAGCAGATGGTCTATAATAGCTCAACGAACGACTAGTATTTTATTTATTCAACGGAATTTTCGGTTAAATAGATTTAAAAGAGGATCCACATCATCTAAACCAGCAGACAGCAGGATTTTTGAAGGGAATAAAATGTGTGTTCAGTTCAAAGTTACCCCGAGCTATCGTAGGCACAATTTCTCAAGGAGGTAAAACGCTGCTGATTTCAAGTGGAGGCAATCGGAATGTGCAGCCAGATAAATAAAATATCCAACAGGGTGGGAGCTAGGCTTGCCGTTCCAAAGTAGAACTAGTTACCTTCTCCGACATCAGAACGGGTTACAATAGTTTTTTTTTTTTATTTTTTTTTAGATGAGTGTTCTACCGCCGTTTTTATTTTGTAGCAATGAAACAAGGTTTCCAACTTCCATGTGTATGTGGGCCACTTGCTACATTGGGAGGTACTCCTACCCCCAACTTTTCAGAAATGCAGTAGGAGCAAATTTAGAGCGCCACAGGCAAAATTTTTCAAAAAGTATTCTGCTAATTGTAGCTGAACTCTAAAGGGGGTCAGTTTCCATGACTCAATTTAGATAAGTTAGTACAAATCCCAAAAAGCTTTGTGGGCCACAAAAATGATCTAGTGGGCCACATGTGGCCCATGGGCCACTTGTTGGAAACCCCTGTCCTAAGACTTCCTAATTTTATGGGTCATTTTGGTAAAATTAAGCAACAGGTAACTCAATCCCTTTAATAAAATTCCCATGTCATTAGGATTGCAATGGTCTCTATGAAAGAGTGTTCAATAACTGAGAAAAAGGACCTCTAAATCAATTGAGGGCCTCAGATTTAAGAGCTAACACTGATTTGAAATATGAAATTAATATGTTAAAAATATGACACATTAATTTTATCATGACTGTTTCCAAGTTTTTATCATATCTACCTACATACGAGTTACACAAGTATAAGTAGTATTTTATTTAGAATTTGAGACTATCAGCTTAGAACAAGATGTTTAAAAAACTACTCACTGAGAGATCGGGTGAGATAATATTCTGGATCATATCCAGCAAAACAAGATACAAGATGATACCAAGTAGATTGTCTCATACATATATTGTTGCTAGGTATTTCTGTTTTTATTGCAAATTATTGGGTTTCCCCATGTTTCATCTTCGTTTTCATTTTGCAGCCATGAAGCAGCTCCTACATTAGACTCATGTAGTCTGTGTCTTTTTTTAAAAGAGGTCTGACAGAGGTAACTGTAATTGCTAAAGTCTTATCGTCTCGAAATCGAAGAGAGAAGGAAGACAGGATAGGAGAAAGCCCTGAGAACGAACATTATCCCATTAGGATAAAATCCGCCCCGGGCGGGAATCGAACCCGCGACCTAGCGCTTACGAGGCAGACGCGCTACCAACCAAGCTAACTAGGCTGGAGTTTGAAATTTAGTAAGGCATGTTTCTATTATTTAATTTATTGTTATTTGGGAGGAAGGGCGAGTGCTTTTCCTGCTAAAGTCAAATATGCACCCATTTTTTTCGATTTGATATTTTCTGGAAGACCAACTACAAAGCAACGTGTGGCGCTCTTGGTCTGCAATATTTGATGATCGTCAATTTTTTATATGGTACCCAGCATACATTCTATTGGCCAACAGCCCCCGTTGACGATACACTCGTCTGTTACACGCAGGGTCTATGTTTCGATTCCCGGCGGGTCTAAAAAAAGGTCTTGTTTTCTTTTTCACATATTATTTCTTACTCAGAACTCTTTTCATGTTCTCATTTCAGACGCAAGAAACTGGCTGCAGGCGTAAATATGCTTTCCAATACGTTTTACAGTCTCTCCTGGAATCAGTCCTTGAATTCCAACTATGACTACAACTCTAGTTTGTAAGTTTTAAATGTTTCATGTTAATTTATACTGATTGGGGGGAACATAAAGTTATTGGTTCCAATATTGTGACCCCATAAAGGCCGATTTACACCCATTCAATAGATTTTTTTCTTCTTGGGGAAAAATGGTTGGGTGGAAGAGCTCCTCTAGGAGAACACTGCCACTTGAAAAAAATGACAAGCATGCATTAAAAAACTGCTGAACCCTTCAAGATATATATGTATATATATAAAAAAAAAACTGTTGAGCATGAATGTTCGTGACAAAATGTCGATGTTGTTCCTCCGACCACCTTACACTATATTTTTTGACAAATTGAGCATGAAGCAATGACCTCCAGATCCGAAATCCACCACGTACTCTGGTTGGTCACCAACCCAATAATCGTACCCGCAGCCTAGCCCTCTCAAGACAGACGCTCTGCCCTACAAGCTAACTATAGGCTAACACCTTGTGTTTACGTATATTTCACGATAGACTTTTCACCTCAGTTGTACTTCCTCCGATGAGCTGAGAGTTTTTTTAAGTATGACGTCATATTGGCTTCACTTCTTTCTCATATTCATTATCCACACATCCCTATACTCCTTTTCAATGTTTTTGTTTTCACCACAGTGCACAATGCTTCCTCGTATTTCGTAAAGTTGCATTTGTTCAATTTGTTGAAAAGAATAAAAGAAAAGATTGAAACGTAAAATTTCACACAGAAGAGAAGGTTTGAATGAAAAATTTCTTTTGTTATTTTATGACAAAAAGAAACTAGATTTCCATTGTCATTATTATAATTCGAACTAGGTATTTTGTTCTATTGTGTCAAAGCTCGGGATTTTCATTGCAGCTGTTCTGAGAGGTGTTTGGATGTCTGCTCCTTTGGTCTCTTCTGTATAAATCGGTGATTCATTTTGGTAAGTACCTACCTAATTTATGTTTAAGGATATTTCTGCAATAACTAGGTACTGCTTTGGCTTGTAACATTACCTGTGGTATGCCTTACTAACTTGAGTAGTGTTGTGGTTAGAATTGGAATGGTAGACTTTGGATCTGGAGGTATGTGGTTCAAGTCATCGTAAAAATATATTACAGTGGGTAAACTTTAGATTGAGTACAATGAACGTTCACTGCACATAGCGTAGGCATATGGTTGACAAGACCTTAGCAATGGATAAGTATAGGTTTTTTAAGACTTTAGTTGCCTAATCACTTTACTGTATCATTCCCTAGCTTTCTTTTCTGTTTTAAAGCAAAGATATTGAGTACCTTCCTCATAAAACAATTATTGAATCTATCCCTCTTAATACATTACGCTAAATTTTATGACTTGACTTAGACTCGAACCACCAACCTCCAGATTCAAAGTCCGCCGTTCTAACCACTACACAACTGAGGTTGATTTTCTAACAGGTAAAAACTACTATACCGATTCTGAATCACATGAGACCAGAGTAGACAGTCCGCGGTCTGGCATTTCTTGTTTACCACTCCGCGGAGTGAGCAGTTTATTCTTCTTTCTCATGATGCTTAAATTGCTTAATGACCGATTGCGGCGATTGACCGTTTTCATTAAATCGAGTCCGCGGACTGAGCCACGTATTTACAGTTGCGGGGATTGAGCAGTTTGCGTTTGCCATTCCGAAATGCGTTTTTTTTCGCTCAATGAGTGAATTCGTGGTTTAAGCCCAACATCTTATATTATAAGAATCAATACAACATATAAACAAGAGCGAACTAAATTGATGGATTAAATATTCTACTTACGGTCTCGGGTGTGATATAGTACATAATATTCTATGTTTACTGTGCAGTAAAATACTTGGCTCAGATTGCTAGGTAGGGGATTGTTGAGTAGTCTGTTCAATAGGCAATTAATTGCCATGCGGGTAGATAAATTAAATATATATATTTTATGGGTGGGGGGAGGGGTGCCTTAAAGATAGGGGGGGTTTAACCTATAACCCTATAATAACACTGGTTACTGCTCGTTTTTGCCAGTTCCTTGGGTAGCAATATTCCATGGACGTGACTTCTGCACAAGAAAGTACCTAAAGTATGAATAATAATATGTTTCTTTCATTCTTTACATATTCTTCATCATCCCTCTAATTACTTCTGTAAGGTAATGTAAAATAAGGTTGAGCTATTAAATTGATTACTATTGAAGGGATCCAATTATATTAAATTAAATGTGTTCCATTCTTTTCAGCTCACAAGATGGCTTGGTCAATTTATCATTATGGTCTTGCTATTGTCATGGTTGTCACAGGCTCCATCAACACCCTGAGTACCAAGTAAGAAGAACTTTGTTGTAATACCTTTACTTACTTAGTTCCACATTGATTTTTTGTTGAAGTTTTGTTAGAATTAAATTATTCCTAGAACAAGACAGTTTAAAAATAGAAGACACTTTTTCAGAACCTGTAAACTGTAAGGGAATGTGAACAAAACTCTAAAACACCTCCCACTCTTGGTCCACAAGGGAAAATAATGGCCTAGTTTATTATTTGTACTATTCATAGATTCATATAAGCTTAACCCAACTCTTGGGTCAGTTGCCCTCACACCTAAGCCTCACAGAGGGCTTTTTATTAATCTCTGCTTACATTTTCTTTACAATCCATACATTTTTTTTTTTTTTGATTTCCAGATGGGCAGATTATTTGGAGGCTGTTGGTGCCGATGGGAAATTACGGAAGTTTGACCATCCATTCTTCCAGTCATGTTCAATGTTCCTCGGTGAACTGCTGTGTCTTCTAGCATTCAAAGCAATCTACAGTTATTATGTGTACAAGCAGGTAAGAAGAACCCCTTGTGGTTATATTCTGAACTAAAGAATCCAAAGGGGGCATTCAACTTTAATTAAAGCAAACTCATAAGGGGGTAAGTAGGACAACAACAAACTGATTTTTTTTTCTTCTTCTTCTTCTTCTTCTTCTTCTTCTTCTTCTTCTTCTTCTTCTTCTTCTTCTTCTTCTTCTTGGTTTTAGTGACAGGATTTCTACTGAGTGAACTCTTCCACCAAACTGGGCTTTTTTTTCCACTATGAACAGTCCCTCCTTCTAATAATTCCAACTTGGGTATACGGTATACGTATACCTATTGAAAAAATACAACCTAAGGATTGGTATTTCAAAGGCACTGTTTTGTGATTGGTTTTACGACTATGGTCAATCTGTTGTTTGGTTTCACATATAAGGGGGTAGGACAACAACTGATTTTTTTTTTTTTTCTTCTTCAAGGTTTTAATGACAGGATTTCTACTGAGTGAACTCTTCCACCAAACTGGGCTTTTTTTTCCCACTATGAACAGTCCCTCCTTCTAATAATTCCAACTTGGGTATACCTATTGAAAAAAATACAACCTAAGGATTGGTATTTCAAAGGCACTGTTTTGTGATTGGTTTTACGACTATGGTCAATCTGTTGTTTGGTTTCACAGGACACTCTTGCTGATGTCAGGGAACTGGTGCGTGGTAACCGAAACTTCAGTCCGCTGCTGTTCATACCACCCGCTATGTGTGACATGGTAGCTACCTCTCTCATGTACATCGGATTGAACCTCACCTATCCCTCCAGCTTTCAGATGTTACGAGGTAGGTATTACTTTCAGGTGTGCAACTACACTTCCAATTACAAAATGTCCTAAGACAGGCGTTTCCAACTTCCATGTGTATGTGGGCCAATTGCTACATTGGGAGGTACTCCTACCCCCAACTTTTCAGAAATGCAGTAGGAACAAATTTTGAGCGTCGTGGGTGAAGTTTGTCAAAAAGTATTCCCCTAATTGTAGCTGAACACTAAAGGGGGTCAGTTTCCATGACTCATGACGTAAGTTAGTACAAATCCCAAAAAGCTTTGTGGGCCACAAAAATGATCTAGTGCGCCACATGTGGCCCATGGGCCACTTGTTGGAAACCCATGTCCTAAGACTTCCTAATTTTATGGGTCATTTTGGTAAAATTAAGCAACAGGTAACTCAATCCCTTTAATAAAATTCCCATGTCATTAGGGGTGCGGCATTACAAAGTCAGTGTACTAAACTATGTAGTGTGAACATCAAAGGTTTGAATTGAAATGCTAGCCTAGTTAGCTTGGTTCATAGAGCGTCTGCCTTGTTATTGCTAGGCCGCGGGTTCGATTCCCGCCCTAGGTGGATTTTATCCTGAACGGATAATGTTCGTTCTCGGAACGGCTGGCTTTCTCCTACCCTGTCTTCTTTCTCTCTTCGTTTTCGGGACGATGAGACCTTGACCGTTACAGTTCCGTCTATCAAACCTCTAAAAAAAATAAATTTACTCTCAAACAAATTACTGACTTTGTTGACTTATCTTATGATTTCCAGGGGACATGTTGATAGTAATGGCCCAGATCATCACAGCTGTACAAATGATATACGAGGAGAAATATGTGACCAAACTGGATATACCGGCGCTACAAGCCGTGGGCTGGGAAGGTAAGAGTCGTGGGTTCGAGTCTACTCATTTACGAAATATTTATAAGTTTCCAAACGAAAAAGGTTGGCTTGTGAGTCAAGCTAACTTGAATTTATTAAATATGTTGTTGTTTACTAATGCAAAGGAATTGAATAGCTATTATGTCATTTTATTAAATAAAATCCTAAAATATTTCTTCATCAGGTTTCTTCGGGCTTGTAATCCTGGGCGCTCTACAGATACCGTTCTATTATATTTACGTTGGCAAACCATTCGCTGACAACGCGCGAGGTACGCTGGAAGATTTCCCGGATGCTTTCGTGCAGCTGTCTAATAATCATCTGCTGATATTCTCTGTGCTGGGTAAGTCATTAATATAATTTATACGGTTGGTCTAGTGGTAACCCGCTTGATGCTAAAGGTTCCGAGTTTGATTCCCAGAATCAACAAAAAATTGTATGTCCTCGTACTTTCTGGTGTACCTACTCGTATTGACCCAGCACCTAAATGGGAAGTATTGTATCTCTTCTCGCCCATCTGATGTGCATGCTACGACACAGAACAATGGAGTCTACATTAGCAGTGTTGTTTCATTGCTACCAAATGAAAACGGCAATTAAAAACTCATCTATAGTACTCGTACTTTCTGGTGTACCTACTCGTGTTGACCCAGCACCTAAATGGGAAGTATTGTATCTCTTCTCGCCCATCTGATGTGCATACTATGAGGTGGGCAAGCTACTACACAGAACAATGGAGTCTACATTAGCAGTGTTGTTTCATTGCTACCAAATGAAAACGGCAATTAAAAACTCATCTATTTTATTACCAAATATACCAATACCTGTTGTTATTTTTTATTTTTATTTTTTTAATTAAACCAAGGGGAAACCTGAGTTCTACACAATTCAGGGTTAAATGGTAGAGATTGCCTCAGTCAATAATTTCGCCATTGTTATTTTTTTAATTAAACCAAGGGGAAACCTGAGTTCTACACAATTCAGGGTTAAATGGTAGAGATTGCCTCAGTCAATAATTTCGCCCTTCGTTTGTAATTTCTTGTATTTGGGTACATTGAATTATAACCAATAAAGAGTCTAAATAAATACTAGTTAAGTACAATGCAGAAGTTTTTTTCAAAATAAGATTCACAACCGCTGCACCGGCTAGAGTCCACCGGTTGATGTAACACTGGTGGATTGGTGGATAAAAAAAACTACTATTACATTGTGTTCCTGTAGGAAAGGGGACCCTATGCAAGAGAAATACTTTCTTTCCTACAGGCAAAGGAAGTAAAATTGGACGATGCGCTGTGAGCTTAGATTTTTTCGATTTTCTCTTTGAGTGAAAAAATGCAACATAATATAAACAATAAATAAAATTAAAACGATTTGAATATGAATGGATTTCAAATAAAATGATTTGAATATGAATGGATGTAAAATAAAATAATTTGAATATGAACGGATATCAAATAACGCGATTTGAATATGAATGGATATAAAATAAAATGATTTGAATATGAATGGATATAAAATAAAATGATTTGAATATGAATGGTATTAGGTACTACATAAAGAAAAATGGAGTTCTACAATAACAATCCAATAGGGGAATATAGGCCTTTTCTTGAAACTTTAACTGAGGTGTATGCAACTTCTCCATTTTAAAGTCTACCACCCTTTTAAAAGTTTAAGTCTAGGTTCCATCCTTTTTCCAATGATTATATATGGGTCAAATTTGCCTTCAAGATACCAAGTTGCCCTAATTTTGAACATCATTGCACCTAGAGGGCAATGTCACTGATACAGGGAGATGGAATGAATACTTAATGTCCCAGCATACTGAAAACCTTTTGGGTACTAGTTCAGAAGCCAGTACAATGAAAAAAAAAAGCTACAAATAGTTGTCACAAAATGAGGAGTGACCAGTGACCAGTGTTATTAGATGGTTAGGTTAAACACACAAAGGAGCTTTCACAAATGAGCAGTGATCAGTGTTATTATAGGGTTAGGTTAAACACAAAAAGGAGCTTCCTTTTATATTGTTGTGGCTTCTGAATAATTACCACCTTTTGAATCAAGAGCCAGCACCTGAGAGCTAGTTAGCCAGCAACTGACGGTCAAATATGTTCAGCTGAAGAGGTTCAGTAAGAATGAAATGGATTGTGGACTACTTGAGTTTGTAGTGTAGAGTGAATGATAGTAAAACTAGGGTTTCCAGACGTCCGGGTTTTCCCGGACATGTCCGGGTTTTTACATGTTTGTCCAGCGTCCGGGGGGATTTTTGAAAATTTGGGAAATGTCCGGGTTTTTGATGATAAGACTCCAATAATATTAAAAAGCGTTCATGACAAAGTTGCTTTCAAGGTACCAGGTTGCCCCTAGAGGGCAATGTCACTGATACAGGGAGATGGAATGAATACCTAATGTCCCAGCTTACTGAAAACCTTTTGGGTACTAGTTCAGAAGCCAGGACAATGAAAAAAAAAGCTACAAATAGTTGTCACAAAATGAGGAGTGACCAGTGTTGTTAGATGGTTAGGTTACTTAAATACAAAAAGGAGCTTTCACAAATGAGCAGTGATCAGTGTTATTATAGGGTTAGGTTAAACACAAAAAAGAGCTTCCTTCTGAATAATTACCACCTTTTGAATCAAGAGCCAGCACCTGAGAGCTAGGTAGCCAGCAACTGATGGTCAAATATGTTCAACTGATGAGGTTCAGTAAGAATGAAATGGATTGTGGACTACTTGAGTTTGTAGTGTGGAGTGAATGATGGTAAAACCCCTTTGACATTATGAATATAGGTCATGATGGGTGATAAAAAAAGGGGGGGGAAAAAGAAATGTGAAGACTGATTTTGCATGAAACTTGGCAAACATGTTCAATGTTCATATCTTTAAAATCCTGTGCAGGTAGGTTTACCAAAAATGTGAATCTCTAATGTAGGTAACAGTTAGGCATTTATGTATACACCAACCATTGTAACAAAATTTATTTAAATACAACAATTTAAAAAATCTAATCTAATCTAATCTTTAAAATCCTTTGATCATTGATTTTGGGACTGATTGGACTCATGGAAACCCTGCCCTTTTGGAGGGCTCTAAACAGAAAATGAACCAGCATGTCACTAGAAAGACATTGAAGTGAATCAAAGACCATTAACCTAACCAGTCTATCCATTTCTGAGGATTTAAACAGACTATAGATTGTTTGAGCCTTGCAGCATTGTGTGATTCAAATTGCCATAGGCCAGGACAAAGGGTTATAATAAATTTAAGTAGTGTTTCTTGGTAGTTTTTCCACCTCAGGCTCAGTTATAGAGGATATTAGGAGCACAGTATTACACTGCCCCACCAAGTCAAAATAGTTTGACAGTGCTACCAAGAGATCAGGAGCACAGTATTACACTGCCCCACCAAGTCAAAATAGTTTGACAGTGCTACCAAGAGATCAACTGTATTACAAAGTACTTTCAGGTAGTTTAAAATCAGCAGATGAGTAAGTAGGTAGGTACTTACAATACCTCCTTACTTACTCTAAATTAGTATTTCCTATATTCCACCCTACTCAGGTTGATTGAATTTTACTTTTCATAGCTTATGTAGTTAAACCTATTGAAAGAAAATTAAATTTTTATCACTTTTTTTATGATGAATTTTATTCTTCTTTAGGTTCACATGTACATACCCTTTGTTCTATTAAATACCCAGGAATTCTTTGAAACCTCAAATTCCTTTGTTCTCTAGTCTACAAATTATCTCGGTAAAATGATAGAATAATTTCTCTTGGAATATTGTGATCTCATAAGTATGATAACATCGGTGTCAATAAAAATAAATAATTTAATTCATAGTTGGGCAGGTAGCAGTTCAAAGGTACCTAGTGATAAGTGATATGATAAAATAATCTCTATGTGATTCATGAAGAAGAAGAGGGTAGCACATCTGCCTTGTAAGTGCCAGGTCACAGGTTCAATTCCCACCCAGTGCAAACTTTATGCTAAACAGATGAGATTTGTTCTTGGAACAGCTGGCTTTCTCCTATCCTGTCTTCCTTCCCTCTTAAATATCGTTCAGTTCCCTCTATATGGGACTTTTTTATTCCTCTTATCTGTTAAATTATTAATAATATTATAGAACACTTCTTTCAAGAGGTTTGATAGAAGAAACTGTAATCAGTGAGATCTTATCATCCCGAAATCGAAGAGAAGAAGGACAGGATTTGAAAAAGCCAACTGTTTCAAGGGCGAAACATATCTGTTTGGAATAAAGTCCGTACCGGACGGGAATCGAACCCGCGACCTACAGTTTATAAGGCAGGTGTACTACCCTCTGAGCTAACTAAGCTGACAGTTTGGAATTTTATTATGACTAATGAAATGTCTGTTTGTTTTCTTTCAGGTGAGAAACCTTGAGAAGAAAAGCCAAAGCACAGTTGGCCAATGACAAACCCTTGTTATACCTATGGGTTTGAATAAAAATGTCAAGTGCTAGTTACGTAGACTTGTGGTAGATACTTGTAATTACCACAACATAATGATTAATGGAGAATACCGTCAAAGACAAAACATGGAAATTGAACTGACTGGACATTAAGGAAAACACTTACTGGAGACCTCCTGGTTACAGTGCCACAGGAGGAATTGGAGGATGGACATTGGTTTCAACTGGACTCCAGGGAGAGTGGAGTCAAAGTGGTATTTTAGCAGAGTTATCTGATGTCTTCTCTAGGTCCCATTATTTCTACTTTACCGTAACAGTAGGCAATTCAAGTATTATGAGTAACATGAATGCATGAATCTGACTGAGTGCCAAAAATTAATTCTTTCTTTTATGACAAAAAATAAAAAACACCAAAAGAGAAAATGAAGAAAATTAGAAAAGAAATAAACAAGAAACAAAACAAGCATAATTCCAGTGTTGCCAAATCACTTTTATGTGCTCCCCGCCCCCAAAACCACTGATTTTTTTTTCTTTTTTTTTCAATAAACTTTTTTAATAGGTAGGTACCTAATTTATTAAAAGCAACAATACTTATTTATTAGTAATTTTGAGTAATATACCTACTATTTTATTAATAGATATTTTTTTTTAATCTCCCAAAATTCGAATTCGAAATGAAAATAATCCTCCAATAAAGATCCTCGTCCCCCCCCCAAAAATGGGGAAACTAACCTACATCGGCAACACTGCACTCAAATACTCGTAAAGTAAAGTAGGGTAACTTGGACCCTTAGACCGAAAAGGAGAATCACATTAAATTTGACGAAGTGAATTTTCGTTTTCTACTATTCGTGGCGACTTTCCATTTTTTTTTTTATTATTTTTTTTTTTAATTTAGATCACATTTGGATTAGATGACTTTGGCTTCCGAGCAGATGGTCTACAAGCAGATGGTCAGAACGACTAGTATTTTATTTATTTAACGGAATTTTCGGTTAAATAGATTTAAAAGAGGATCCACATCATCTAAACCAGCGGACAGCAGGATTTTTGAAGGGAATAAAATGTGTGTTCAGTTCAAAGTTACCCCGAGCTATCGTAGGCACAATTTCTCAAGGAGGTAAAACGCTGCTGGTTTCAAGTGGAGGCAATCGGAATGTGCAGCCAGATAAATAAAATTTAGGTGAAGTGGAAGCGCTGACACATACAGGAAGAATTAGACCGAGTGCATTAGAGGAAGCAATGGAATTGTATCAGATAGGAAGATTTTGGGTGAAGTGGAAGCGCTGACACATACAGGAAGAATTAGACCGAGTGCATTAGAAGAAGCAATGGAATTGTATCAGATAGGAAGATTTTTAGAATTAGATATTGTCGCCCAGGGCTGTGAGGATCTTATTTTAGAACATTTAACACTCGAGTCTCTACCGACCGTGTTACGCTGGGGGAGTCAGCCTCATGGCTCTCCTTGGGTTGGAAGACAGGCCAGACATTTCCTAAGAGAAGAATTCAGTGCTGTTGCATCCAGTCCTGTTTTGTTTCAATTAGATAAGAAACATCTGATAGAAGCTTTACAAAGTGATTTCCTCCTGGCTTCTGAACTTGATGTTCTTAGTGCTGTACTCAAGTGGGGAGAGAATCAACTTGTACGTAGAATAGAAGATAGAGAACCAAACCTGGTCAGTCAGACAGCACACTCTGTCAGTCGGAAAGGTATAAAGAAGCGAGATTTGAATGATGTCGAACTGAGAGAACTTCTGTCTGAACTATTACCGCTTGTACGTATGGACCATGTGATACCTCAGAACAGTGATATCCTATGCCAAGCAATACGCAGAGGCTTGGTATCCACGCCACCTAGCCATATGATGGGGAATGACAACAGAGATCTATTGCCCAGAGTGAATGCATGGGTACGTACACCGAATGCTCAGGGCTTGTTTGTGAGACCACGTCTGTTCCAACCTTACTATGATGAGATCAAAGCGTTGCTTGAGGATCAAATGGTTCAAGAATTAGATCTAATGCGTTATCGCAGGACGTGCTATGTTCCTGATATTCCGGATACATTGTATATGATAGATAAGAAGCCAAGGTCTCACAGCAACCCTGCTGCATCTCTGCCTCCCTCTGTTCCTATCCCAGACTCCGCCACCATGAATGCCATGCTCAAACGAGAAGAAAAACTCCGCGCCTCCCCTTACTGTCAACGGGCACAATCCTTACCTCTCTCCTCTCATCATAACATTAATAGACAAATAAGATTACGCGTCGTACGAGAGTTCAACCTGCCGGACTCAATAGCAGATATCTTGGAGAATGCGGTGTGCTATTGTAATGAAGAGGAAGCAGAGGAAGAGGGAGCTGTCATGTCAAGTCAGAGTTGTGGTAGATATGCTACCAATAGCAAGTCACTCTCACGGAAGAAGAAGGCAAATGAACTGCCTGCTATCATTACTGAACAAGATCTATACCGACAGCCAGAGTGTGAGAGTAGCTCCTGTAGTGATGGACACTTGTCTGAAATACTGCCTGATGTTGCTATGGCGACATCTATCAATCAAATCTACAAATGAACTGCCTGCTATCATTACTGAACAAGATCTATACCGACAACCAGAGTGTGAGAGTAGCTCCTGTAGTGATGGACACTTGTCTGAAATACTGCCTGATGTTGCTATGGCGACATCTATCAATCAAATCTCATCAAGTCTTAATCAAGTGTCTGTGAATCAAGAGGAATTATTACCTCCTGAGTTAGAACTAGATCTAGGTAATGGAACTGTGCCTCCGTTCAGAAGATCCAACCACACCACATTCTATCCTCCTCCTCATAGATTCATATAGCATCAAACATCCCACAGGTAAATATTCTCGTATGTTTCTATTATTTAATTTATTGTTATTTGGGAGGAAGGGCGAGTGCTTTTCCTGCTAAAGTCATATATGCACCCATTTTTTTCGATTTGATATTTTCTGGAAGACCAACGCAACGTGTGGCACTCTTGGTCTGCAATATTATTTGATGATCGTCAATTTTTTTTTATATAAATGCAGTTTCTTTGTGTTATTATGTCACAACTTTGGTGCTCACTGCAGCATTGTAGGATTTTTCCCAATATCTCAATAATCCTAACATCCAATGTTTACCTACCATGCTGGCACCAGTCGTTATGCGCATTTACATGTCATAGCTACTCATTTTCCTCACGAGGCTGAGTGGGCCCCGCAACAGCCAGTCACGGAATCAATCATTTGCATGATACAAATTTCTTGACCCCGCCGGGAATCGAACCCGGGTCTCCCGCGTGCAAGGCGAGCGCAGTGACCACTACGCCATGGGAGCTGACAGTTCATTTGTCTTTAACTGAGTCAATTTTAATTTTCTTGGAAACAAAGGATAAGAATGTTGAATCACAAGGCACAAAGGAAATAAATAAGTAATCTGATAAGAGGCATTCCTACTTAAACGTAAATAACTCTTCTTTTCATAACACATTGGTGGGAAAAAAAACACCCTTTGATACAACATTCTTAAGATGCTTATTTAGAGCTTGCTTACTCAGAGGCTTAGGTTAGGTGTAACGGCAAACAGAACTAAAGGATGGGTTAAGCTTTGACCATTCTACAAATCTACAACTTGCTTGCAATGCAATGTTTTTTTTTATGTAACATTTACTTTTATTAAATGAGAGCATTCTCACATTTAAAAACAATAAAAATAAATAAAAAAAATAATGTGACAGAGTAAACAAGCTGCAGGCTTTAAATCAAATAAAATGTTTTTTTTTTTTTTTTTTTTTTTTTTTTTTTTTTTCTCTTTT